>NW_006300371.1:2186117-2188324 GCF_000327345.1 Myotis davidii | reverse complement strand
CCTTGAAACAGCAAGGATGGACCGGCTCTTGCATTGGAGTAGTGAGAAGTACATCTCAGGGTCCATTTCTCTTTCAGTTGGCCCATTGTCCTTGCTCTGCTCATGTCTGTCTAACTGCCTACTACATCCCCCTCAAGGATCCTGGCTCTGAATTCTTTCAGGGAAGGGATGCCTGGTTTCTCTGGAACTGTTCCCTGCTGATGAGGGTCGGAGGTTTCTCTCAGAGCCAAGAGATCCTTGCTCTCTGTCAGAGGGACAATGAGGTCTGGGCATAGAAGGAGGTGGCAATGGTGCCTAGAGGTGATGGTTCTTAGGTGCAAGTAGGATCTATGCAGAAAAACCTCTAAAATCCCAAAGAATAAAGCCTTATCTCCCCCACTTCTCTATTTCTTTTTTCACCCTCACCCGTCTTTTATGTTCTATGGGTAATGAATTAGTTTACTTCCCCACTCCTAGACCCCCAGTGTTGTAATGCTTTGTAATACTTAGGAAAACCCTGAGAAAAGCATGTACATTTAAAGGTATATTGTGTGCTGATCCAGGGCAGTTGGGGCAGTTGTTGGGGGAACGCACAAGAGAAGAATAACATCTATTCTTATAGCCTGGTGGAGCACAGATCTTCTCTTTTGGGGAGATTAATAGCCAATCAGGTCTCCCTAAACTTAAGAGACTAACAGGACTTGTCTCCAGAAATTAATAAGTATCTCTCTAGAATTAAAAATGTGCCAGTCCATAAGAGTTTTATTACAAAGTCTATTCTCATGTAAAATAAAGAACATAAAGACATCAAAATTCCAATGTAATATAGTTATATCAATTTCATGAACCAGTATTTACTGAGCCAGTATTGTAAATTGTGATATATAATTAGAAGTTAAATTCTGTGAGGCAAACATTAGGAGTCATAAAATAAGAAAGGGTAGTGTTGTGGGGTAGATAAGGGAGAAAGAGTTCTTTTAGGACAGTGGTTGGCAAACTCATTAGTCAACAGAGCCAAATATCAACAATACAATGATTGAAATTTCTTTTGAGAGCCAAAGTTTTTAAACTTAAACTATATAGGTAGGTACATTCAACTTTAAATTTAACTTTAAATTCATGGTTTCCATCTTCCGTTTTTCTTTGCTTCTTCTTTGTAGCCATCTCAAACAGGGCACCTAAAAAAAATGTTTCATTTTATAATAATACTAAAGGCCCGTTGCACAAAAATTTGTGCACTCGCAGGGGAGGGGGGATGTCTCTCAGCCCGGCCTGCACCCATTCACAATCCAGGACTCCCTAGGGGATGTCCACCTGTCGACTTAGGCCCACTTCCTGGGGGATCAGGCCTAAGCTTGCAGTCAGACATCCATCTGGCAGCCAGGGAGCCCTCTGGGGATGTCCAACTAAAGGCTTAGGCCCCTAAGGGATCAGGTCTAAACCATTAGTTGGACATTCTTAGTACTGCCACAGAGGTGGAAGAGGTTCCTGACACTACCTCTGCACTGGCCAGCCATGAGCCAGCTTCTGGCTGAGTGGCACTCCTCATATGGAAGTACACTGACCACCAGGAGGCAGCTCATGAATTGAGTGTCTGCCCCCTGGTGGCCAGTGCTCATCATAGCAACGGGCCATTCTTCCGTTCAAATTGCATATTAGCCTTTTATTATTATTATACTAGAGACGCGGTGCACAAAAATTTGTGCACTTGGGGTGGGGGGGGATCCCTCAGCCTGGCCGGTGCCCTCTTGGAACCCGGGATGTCTCACTGATGGCTTAGGACATCCTTAGTACTGTTGTGAAGGCAGGAGAGGCTCCTGCCACCTCCGCTGCACTCAGCAGCTGTGAGCCCAGCTTCGGGCTGAGCTGCGCTCCCCCTCTGGGAGCGCACTGACCACCAAGGGGCGGCTCCTGTGTTGAGCATCTGCCCCCTGGTGGTCAGTCCGCATCATAATGACCAGTCATTCACCATTCGGTCTGTTTGCATATTAGCCTTTTATTATATAGGATAATGTCTTAACATTGATTTAAACTAAATTAATATATTCTTTCCTTGCATAATCATTTTCTAATTTAATTGCCTTTTTATATAAGACACTTAAATTCAATAGTAGCATGTGACTTATTATGATCATGTTAAATTTGCATTTTAGTAAAATTTATACATTATTTACTATTGTTTGACATGCACTTTTTATATTAATGCTGAGCAATTGACAAATTTTTGA
>NW_006300371.1:2182364-2183255 GCF_000327345.1 Myotis davidii | reverse complement strand
ATGGTTTCTTTTACTGTGCAGAAGTTTTTTATTTTGATGTAGTCCCATTTGTTTATTTACTCCTTAGTTTCCATTGTCCTTGGAGCTGTAGAGGTAAAGATATTGCTATGACATATGTCTGATATTTTGCTGCCTATTGGTTCTTCTAAGACTTTAATGGTTTCCTGTCTTATGTTTAAGTCCTTTATCCATTTTGAGTTTATTTTTGTGTATGGTGTAAGTGGTGGTCTAGTTTCATTTTCTTGCATATATCTGTCCAATGTTCCCAGCACCATTTATTGAAGAGACTATCTTGGCTCCATTGTATGTTCTTGCCTCCTTTGTCAAATATTAATTGAGCATATTGGTTCAGGCCAAGTGGGTTTTGTTTTTGATTCACCCTTCGGCACCACGGTGGCAGGGCATGCCTGGCTGCTGGGGCTTCCTATAGGGGGCATGCCTTCCCTGGCAGCCAGCATTCCCTGGATGGTGGCAGGCTGGCTGTTGGCGCTGTCCCGCCCTGCCTGCAGTATGCAAATTAGCTCCCATCTTTGTTGGCGGTTTATTTGCATATTGCCCTGATTAGCCAATGGGAAGCATAGCGAAGGTATGGTCAATTACCCTTTTTGCCTTTTATTAGATAGGAAAACCCACCAACACAAAGAATTACAATTCTTAAATTGATGACAAAAATACCTGTAGGAATTCTGTTGTCATTCAGTCAAAATCCCCCCAGACTTGATATCTCCTCTTAGTACTTTTCTTTGCACCAATTGCTCCCACCCCACACTTGCTACTTGAGTATAAATTCCTACCGGTTTTATTTGAAACAAACACATATTTGTAATTGAGCCTATTTTCATTCGAGTTTCTTTTCCCCTATTGCCATACAGTTTTAAATAAAAGGCATAT
>NW_006300371.1:2177325-2182323 GCF_000327345.1 Myotis davidii | reverse complement strand
CCCTTTAACAGGTATACATTGAGTTCAGCACAGATTAACCCTAATACCAGATAGTAAATTTTGTAGCTGAACAGAACTTGCTATTTAAATTCAAATACTTCAACTACCTATTTTTAGCACTGGGAATACTGACACCTCATGAACTGAGGGATTCTCCTAATTAAAAAAAAAGAAGAAAAAAAAGGCCAAGAATCCAGCTAAAATTAGATGAGCACTGTAAACAATGACCCACAAATAAAATATAACAATGTCTGTCAGTTTGATGGTAAAATAATAAGAGAGCATCAAATGGTACAAATTTATGAATCACTTAAAAAGGCTAATTTTTAAATACCTAATTTCCAAGGTATGAGATTTAGAAATACGTTCTAAAAGATATAGTTTATATATACAGGATGGGACAAAAGTAAGTTTAAAGTTGTTCATATGGAAAATAATATAATGATCAATAAATAATAATACAAGAATAAACTCTGTTTTACATAGTCACAAATGTAAATCTACTTTTGCTGCATCCTGTATTTTTTTTGTACCTGTGGTAACTTTTCTCAATGTGGTTCATAAGATATGACAAAACATACAGCTAGATAACCACACATATGAAGGAATTCAGGATAAGAATAAGTAGAATAATTGTGTCATATTTCTGTGTGGACATAACCTCTGTGAAGTCTTATGCCAGTGCAAGGTGCTGGGTTTCATGGGAAATATATGACCAATGGTGAAGGTTTGAGGTGAAGATGGAATAACTTATTGCAGAATATTTTTCACTGAAAATAAAAAGAGAAACTAGAAAACACACATAGATACACATAAGTCATCTTTCTTATGGCACTGGAAAGCTAATATAGCAAAGACTAGAGTTGAAATGCCCATTACAGAAGAATATTGGAGAAGTGGCAAGACATGTACAATCAATTTTATGGAATACTAGAGGCCCGATGCATGAAATTCATGCAAAGGCCTTGCCCCCAGCCCCTGCCGCCACTGCCTCAGCTTCTACCCACTGCGGCTTTGTCTGGAAGGAGGGATGTCCAGGAGGACATCTGTTCTAATTAGCACAGTGGTCGGCAGACTGTGGCTCACAAGCCACATGCGGCTCTTTGTCCCCTTGAGTGTGGCCACGAAGGTTCAATCTCTCTGTACGTGCATCCCCGCACGTGGTATTTTGTGGAAGAGCCACACTCAAGGGGCCGCAGTTTGTCGACCACTGAATTAGCATATTACCCTTTTATTATTATTGATGTGTGTGGATTACATGTCTAGCAAAAAGCTAAGAATTCAGACAATATCTTTAGGAACAAAAGCAGCAAATTGGAGTGACAAACTTGAAGACTTGAAGAACCTCAACTTAAGTATTGGCTTATTCTGCCATAAGATATTATTTTGTCTGCCTCTAGGAAACATACACTCCTTTTGTTCAAGGAATTTGTCAAATTGCCTAAGGAAAGCTTTAGAGAACAGGGGCTGCTTATGCATTTTCTAACTAATAATTTTTATTTTTAACTTTTGGCAGAATTCAGCCTATGATTGACTTTCATTGTAACATCTCACCTGGTAATAAGCTTATGAGTTGTAGACATAGAAGGTAATCATAGCTGCTATCATTAGGTTAAACTTCAAATTTCAGTAGGTAAACACAACAGAACTTTATTTCTAACCAAGGGTAATGGATTTTCTATCATTTACAATGTTTGGCTTCAAAGGTTGTCATGAGTATGATACTGAAAGTCCTTTATGATAAATAATTCTCAACTATTACACATTCAATTGTTTTCTTATCCTTAATATCTCTCTTATGAAAGAATTATGGCTATTTTGTGACTACCTAAAATAATTGCTGAGGAAAAACACTGTGTGTGTGTGTGTGTGTGTGTGTGTGTGTGTGTGTGTGTGAATCTTGATTTCAGCTTCATTTTAAAGAATAAATTCACAGGGTATAGAATTCTAGAGTAGTGGGTTTTTATCTCTCAACACTTTATTTTTAAAATCATTTTTTATTATTTAATTACAGTTGACATACAATGTTATATTAGTCTCATCTGTACAACCCAGTTATTAGACATTATAACACTAAATGATCATTCTAATGAATCTTGTGCTCATTTTGACACATATATAGTTATTAAAATATTATTGTCTATATTATCTATATTTCTTATGCTGTATTTTATATCCTCATGACTATTCTGTAACAACCACTTTATATTTCTTTTTTAAAATATATTTTTATTGATTTCAGAGAGGAAGGGTGAGGGAAAGATAGAGATAGAAACATCAATGAGAGAGAATCATTGATTGGCTGCCTCCTGCATGTCCTCTTGCTTGTGGGATCAAGCCCACAAGCCAGACATGTGCCCTGACTGGGAACCAAACCATGACCTTCTGGATCATAGGTCAATACTCAAACACTGACTAGGTCCAATTTGTATTTTTTTAAAATATATTTTATTGATTTTTTACAGAGAGGATGGGAAAGGGATAGAGAGCCAGAAACATCGATGAGAGAGAAGCATCCATCAGCTTCCTCCTGCACACCCCCCACTGGGGATGTGCCTGCAACTAAGTGCAACTAAGGTACATGCCCTGGACTGGAATCGAACCTGAGACCCTTTAGTCCCCAGGCCGAAGATCTATCCAGTGAGCCAAACCAGTCAGGGCCAACTTGTATGTCTTAATTCCTTTACCTTTTTGCACCCATCCTCACAACACCCCTCCCATCCAGCAACCATCAAAATGTTCTTTGTATCCGAGTCTGTTTCTGCTCTACTTGTTCATTTATTTTACTTTTTTAGATTCAATTGTTGACAGATACGTATTTATTGTCATTTTTTGTTCATTATTTTTTTTCTTCTTTTTCTTAAAGAAGACCATTTAATATTTCATGTAATATTTGTTTGGAGATGATGAACTACTTTTGCTTATTATTATTTGAGAAGTTCTTAATATGTCAGTCAATTCTAAATAATAGCTCTTCTGGGTAGAGTAATCTTGGTTTTAGCTCCTTGCTTTTCATCACTTTGAATATTTTGTGTCTATCCTTTCTGGCCTTCAAAGTTACTATTGAGAAATCAGCTGATAGTTTTATGAGAGCTCCCTTGTAGGTATCTGACAGCTTTTCTCTTGCTGCTTTTAAAATTCTCTCTTTGCCCTTATTTATTTATTTATTTATTTATTTACATTTTAATTATGATGTGTCTCAGAGTGAGAGAGATCCAACCCACAACCTTGGTGCGTTGGGATGATGCTCTAATCAACTGAGCTACCAGACCAGGGAAGCCCTTGGCATTTTAATTATGATGTGTCTTGCTGTGGGCCTCTTTGGGTTCATATTGTTTGGGACTCTTTGTGCTTCCTGATTATATTTATTTATTTATTTATTTATTTATTTATTTAAGAGAGGAAGGGAGAGGGCAAAAGAGATAGAAACATCTATGATGGGCAGGTGACCTTGACTGGAATTGTACCTAGGACCATTCAGTCTACAGGTTGATGCTCTACCCACTAAACCAAACCAAGTATGGCTGTATGTCTATTTCCTTAACTAGGTAAGGAAGTTTACTGTCATTATTCTTTTCAAATAAGTTTTCAATTTCTTGAACTCCCTCTCCAACTTCCAGCATTGCCATAATATGAATGTTGGTATGCTTATAGTTGTCCCAGCAGTTCCTTATACTATCTTCATTTTTAAAAAAATACTTTCACTATTTGTTGTGATTGGGTGTTTGTTGCTTCCTTCTATTGTAAATTGCTGATGAGAGTCTTAGCTAGATCTACACTAATGCAATTATTCTTCATTTCAGTTAGTGTATCCTTCATATCTCACTTCTTTTTCATGATTTCTATGTCGTTTTTCAGTCAATTTGCATAATATGCTTTTATTGTATACAGCTAGCAGCAGAGAAATGAGTTATTTACCTGTTTTTTCATTGCTTATTAAAATAACATTTTGAAAATATGAAATAATGGAAAAATATGTGATCTAATTTAAATTTATTTGATTGAAAAAGCTCAAATTTTTTCCCTTTAATGTTTCATATATTTTTAATGTGCTTTTATAAAGGAAATGTTATATTTGAAAAATTACCTATTTTTCTGTTCAGTTGTTGACCTTTCAAATAGATAACTTTATCAACACCTACTGATTAGACAATGGACAGAAATCAGCTAGCTATTTATGTTATTAGTAAAAATATGAATGCCCCAAAGAAAATATTGCAAAACCACACACATTTATATTATATGTGTTTAATTAAATGTTATAATTTGTTATACTACACTTTGAGCAGTATTGAGAAAGATGTTTTGGGTGTGGATATTTGTTTTGTTTATCATATGAACAAACATGAATAAAAAATCCTACTCTACCCCTAGCTGATATGGCTCAGTTGGTTGGAGCATCATCCTGTGAACGAAGGGAATGCAGGGTCAACGCATAACTCACATGCTGAAAATGGAGTCGAATTAAGGCTGTAACCCAGGTAACCAGGCAGCCTCAACTGTAAGTGCCACTCCCAACTCACTCGGATAGAGACATTGGAGAAGACACCATGTTTTCATGTTGTCTGCCCTTGTCCCGAAGCCGATGACTCAAGAGAGGCAGCGATGAGAGTGTGTTTAGTCGTGGTCACCGCTGGGTCCACACTCAAAGGAGAGGATGCCTGTGGCCCTTTTCCCGGTGGGATCCAGAGGTAACACAGGGAGGTTTGCTTTGGGCCAGGCCACCCCTCTGATCCCAAGTGAGCAGCCCTATGTCCCCTCCCCCTGTGTTTGGGGGCATGGAGGGTGAAGGGAGTGTTCACATGGGGAGGGTCTGTCCAGAACAGGAACAGGCTGTGTTTGGGTGTCAGGACCAATAATGTGCACAGCCCAGGTCAAGACTAGCTGGGTAGACATGGAGTGTGGGTGGCACCCTCTGCCCGAGGTCTGTCCTGAGCCCTGGAGGTGAGTCTCCTTTCCTCTCGGTGGATGTCTGTGTAGACACAGGGCTGGCCTCAG
>NW_006300371.1:2167465-2172281 GCF_000327345.1 Myotis davidii | reverse complement strand
TAAGGTTTCGGTCACGTTTGACTTTCGTTCTTTTCTTTTGTCTGGTATTGGCCTTCATCATGGCCTGGTATAATCCCTTTTAAATAATAAAATTATTGTTTTTTATTCGAACCGGTGTCATTCCTGATCATGAAACACATTCACGATGCTGATCAAGCATGATCACTCTCCTTGTAGAGGCAGTGCCCATACCAGCACATCGCAGAGATGCCCTATGTCCCCAAAGTGGAGCTATACACTGTGAACTCTGGGGAGAGAGCACTGTTACCATTTGACTGACAGGCATCCGGTCTAGTGGGGACCAGTCCTGGGGACAAAGTGAGGCAGCAGAGGGGTTAGCAGATTTACTAGGGAGCATGTCAAGAAAGAAAGAAAAAAATAAAGCATATATATAAAATCTCCGCAGAAAATCCTGAAACTCCATTCAGAGTGGAATATATAATGTTTCATTTCTATTGGCTTAAGGTAACGTATACCCATTGTAAAACATTTGGAAAATGTTTAGAAGCTTAAACAATTATTTTTTTTTTTATAATTCATAGACAATTTATAATCACGGTTGAGTAGATATTTTTGCATGTACTTTTTATTTTTTTAAAATATATTTTATTGATTTTTTACAGAGAGGAAGGGAGAGAGATAAGAGAGTTAGAAACATAGATGAGAGAGAAACATCGACCAGCTGCCTCCTGCATATCTCCTACTGGGGATGTGCCCGCAACCTAGGTACATGCCCCTGACCGGAATCTAACCTGGGAGTCTTCAGTCTGCAAGCCGACGCTCTATCCAATGAGCCAAACCAGTTTTGGCAATTATGTACTTTTTAAGAGATTTTTCTTTTTTTTTCTTGAGAGAGAGACAGAGGAAGAGGGACATAGGGAAATATCAATGTGAAAGCGAGTCATCCATTGGCTGCCTCCTGCATACCCCCTACTGGGCATTGAGGCTGCATCCCAGACATCTGCCCTGATGAGGAATCAAACTCGAAAACTTTAGGTTCATGGACGATGCCCAATCCAGTGAGCATACCGGCCAGGTCCTTATATGTATTTTTGCATAGGTTTTAATGAATTTATATCTCATATCTCTTGCTATGATTATCAAAAGCAATAAGTATGCAACTAAATTGTTACTGAGATACAGACATGATTTACATATTTCAAAACATAATTTTGTTTTTTCCATCCTTTTGCAAACATTCATTATATTAATAATATGCTCATCTACGCTAATAAAAGAGAAACATGGTAATTGGCGTAGGACCGCTCCCCTTTTCTTTGGCTAATCAGCGAGATATGCAAATTAACTGTCAGCAAGTTGGCCGCAGGCAGCCAGGCAGCTTGAAACTAACATGAGGCTTGCTTGCTTCAGTTACGGAGGACTCCAAGGTTCCCCACCTGCCTTTTCATAGTTTGAGAAACTATGAAACAAATACCACTGGACTTCATCCAGCAGATTCGCAGCATTGTAAGCAAAGGCCAGAGACCTACTTTCAGCAGCAGAGGCCAAAGTGCTGGAGCCAAGCCTCAAAGCTAAAGCTGGCCCATAATAAAAAAAGAAAAAAAAAGAAAGAAAGAAAGAAAAAAAGGAGCAATTGGGAGCTTCAGTCACCCCTAGCCTGAAAACAGCCATCATCCCCTCATCCCTGATCACCCTGCAGCTCTGTGTGTGACAGCTATCAGGGCCACAACCTTCCTATCTGCCCTGCTCTGTTCGTGACAGGGAAAGGCGCCCCAACCCCCTGATCAGCCCTGTTCTGTGCCTGATGGGGGGAGCTCCCCAACCCCCACCCCCACGGGCCCTGCTCTGTGTGTGACAGGTTAGAGCCATCACCTCCCCATCGGCCCTGCCCTGAGTGTGAGAGTGGTGGCGCCCCAACCTCCTGATTGGCCCTGCTCTGTGCATGACAGGGTACAGAGCCCCAACCCCCCTGATGGGCCCTGCTCTGTGCATGACAGGGGGTGGTGCCGCAACCTCCCCATCGACTCTGCCTTGAGTGTGACAGGGGAAGGTGCCCCAATCCCCCAATCGGCCCTACCCTGATCGTGACTGAGAGTGGCATCACAACCTCCCAATCTCCCTGCTCTGTGCATGACAGTGGGCGGCGCCCCAACTCCCCAATCAGCCCTGCCCTGAGCCCGACCAGGGGCTGCACCTAGGGATTGGGCCTGCCCTCTGCCACCTGGGAGCAGGCCTAAACCAGCAGGGCGTTATCTCCTGAGGGGTCCCAGACTGCGAGAGGGCACAAGCGGGTCTGAGGGACCCCCCCTTACCCCTCCTGAGTGCACAGATTTTTGTGCACCGGACCTCTAGTCCTATATAATAAAAGCCCAGCGACCGAAATGGCGAAATGATCTGAACAACCAGAAACCAGAACAACTGCTGCCCCTTGCCCCGGCCAACCCCACACCCCAGTTGAGTCCCCCAACCTGGTGAGGGGTGGGCCCACCAGAAAACTGCCTCTGGCCCCTCCAGTAGGGACTCCCACCCTGATCCGGGGCCCCCATCAATGCAGGCCAGCCAGCCCCCACCCATGTACCGGGCCTCTATCATCATGTATAATGAAAGGCTAATACGCCAATTGACCGTAACAGTGGAATGACCAGAATGATTGCTCAGCTAGTCACTGTGAGTTACACTGACCACCTATTGGTCCCTTTTCCCGACCTGAAGACACCTATTGCTCAATGGCAAATGGGGAACTTGGTTTGGGTGTCAGTGGATGTGGGTGGTGTCATCCCCAAGCCCCCAGCCCCCAGTCGCCCCATACCCATAGGTCATCCAGTGGAGGGGGAAGGCCAGGGAGTTTGCGAAACAGCCGACCTCTTGGCGTTTCTCCCTGGCCTTCCGGCTCCAATCACCCCATGGTAAATGGGAACTGGGGGTGGATGGTGGCTGGGTCCAGGATGGCTGAGGGCAGCTTTGGCAGATGGTCCTGATTGCAGGCCAGCCCTATGGACCATACCCACCCATGAATTTCATGCACCAGGCCTCTAGTATACAATAAAATTTAATGACTGTGATTATGTGATCCTGTAGGTTAAGGCCTTAAAACAATTACCTCTTAAAAATTTGCTTATTTCTATTTTCTCTATGTTCAGTTTAATATAAATGTGATTAATAAAAATTTTAAAATACTATATCAATTACATTGTGATGAATTTTCTGTTTATATATCTGATTAATTTTTGGAATAAATACTGAAAAATGGAACCATTGAGCCCTGATAGGAGTGGCTCAGTTGGTTAGAGCATCATCCCAGGAATCCCTGGTTCAGTTGCTGGTCACAGCACATACCCAGTTGCAGATTTAATTCCTCTCTTAGGGAGAATTTTTATCTCTCACATCAGCATTTCTCTCTCTCTCCCTTTCCCTTTTTCTTGCTTTAGAACCAGTGAAAAAGATACTCTCAGGGTAGGATTAAAAAAAAAGTGGAACTTCTGAATCCAAATAAAATTGCATTAAAGATTTCAATATGGGATTTCTACTACACAACAAATTTTCATAATATAGTGGACATAAATGTATTGCTGTGTACTATCTATTTTACGCAATATGTATGTATTCACAGACTGATTTCAGAGTGGAAGGATGATGGAGAGAGAGAGATTGAAAGATCAATGATTAAAAAGGATAATTTGTTGGCTGCCTTCTGCATGCTCCCTGCTGGGGACCAAACCTGCAACCCTGGCATGCGCTCTGGCCAGAGTTGAACCGTGAGCTCCTGATTCATATGTCGATGCTTAACCACTGATCAATACTGGCCATGCTATTTTATACATTTCTTATAGCCCAACATCGCTTAGATATAGTAATCAGAAGAAACTCACATTGTCTAAAAAACAATTTGCCCCACAATACATAGTGGGTATGATAATAATACTAGTGACCTGGTGCACACATTTGTGCACATTGGAAGGGAATTAATTAGAAGGTGGCCAGCGGGGCAGGACTGGGCAGGATGGGCCGGACACACCCTGGAGACAACCTCCTAAGGTCCCTGCTTGGTGTCTGCGGAGTGAGCAGGGTCCTTCCAGCAGGTGGAGTCCCTCAGCCTGGTCTGTGGGAATCTGGCCAAATAAGTTCTCTGACAGCTGCAAGGGGTCCCAGAGTGCAACAGGGCACTTTGCAAAGTTTCCATTGTACAGGGTGTGGAACGCAAACGTAAGTGTGCAGTAAACCAGATTGGGGCCAACAGTGCCTCAGCAACAACATGACCCACGGCCAAAGGTGGAATCAGGTGGCCTTGCAAGGAATCAGGCTCCCTCCTCTGTGGTTTCAGGGTGCACCACCCAAGAACTGCCACTACCCAGTCACTGCAGCTCCGCAGCTCCTGCATTGAGTGTCTGCCCCCTGGTGGTCAGTGCGCATCATAGTGACTGGTTGGATGGGCAGAGGGAAACTTAGCATATTAGTCTTTTATGTATATAAATGGAATAAGTGCTGTTGAGATTTGAATAATGGGTAGTAGCTTTCTTGTCAATTATAATACTGGTGATGGTAAAAAAAAATAAGTTTTGATAAAAAGAAAACTGTTTTAATACTCTGGATTTTCTCAAGCGAAAAAAAGAAAGGATAAATGTAAAAAGTACATTTATGGTTGACATACCTGGGAGAAAATAAGTCTTTGTTACACTGTATTATAAAAAAAACTAGTGGCCCGGTGCACGAAATTCGTGCATGGGAGGAGGTGTCCCTCAGCCCAACCTGCACCCTCTCCAATCTCAGACCCTTTGGGAGATGTCGACTGCTGTTTTAGGCCTGATCCCAGGATGTCCAACTGCCGGGATTGGGCCTAAACCGGCAGTTGGACATC
>NW_006300371.1:2166239-2166940 GCF_000327345.1 Myotis davidii | reverse complement strand
GGGCAAACAGAACAACCCCCCCCCTGAGTCTTCCAAGCCTCATTCTCCAACACCTCTTCATCATGGATGCTCCACTTTCTTTCCTCTCCCCTGCCCCACCCCATTCTTTACTGCCCCCCCTTCTGGCTTGCACTCACTGTGCAGGTGTGCACCCCCATGGGGTGGGCGAGAACTGGGAGCAGGGCGGTCGCAGACTTGTTTTTGGGCCAACGCGGGAGCAGGAGTCCTGGCCTCTCAAGTGTGCAGGTCTCAGCGAGGCCTGGTCAGTGCCGGGAGCTTCACCAAACCGCTGCAGTGGGGTACCGAGCACTGGGCCACTCCTCCACTGAGGTGGCGCTGCCCCTCCACCCCCGCCTCAGGGCTGTGAATCTTCACCACCCCTCCCGCCTGGATGTCCTGCCATGCCTGCAGTCATAGCCTCTTGTTTCCTGCCTATTGGGGCCAATACAGAACCTCACTCACCCCAGGCGAGGCAGAGCCCCACCCGCCAGCACCCTACCCAGACCTGAGCCCCCTCCAGTGCACCCACCTTGGCACCACTCTGCGCCCCTTGGGCCGCCTGCCTCCTGGCCAGCTGCTTCCTGGAAGCCGTGGCACTTGCCCAGGATCGCCCATCAGGCGGAGGCCTGTCCACAGACCTGCAGACCCCATGGCCGTGGCTCCTGGCAGCCGCTTTGCCAAAGGTTCCTCTACCTTCAGGG
>NW_006300371.1:2131303-2165929 GCF_000327345.1 Myotis davidii | reverse complement strand
AGCCACCAAGCCCCCCGCCGCCCAGGGTGCACACAGGGGTCCCAGCTGGGGGCAAGGTTTATGCAGCTGTTCTAGCCGCCAAGCCCCCAGCCACTCAGGGCTGCACACTGGGGTCCAGGCTGGCATTGGGGCTTAGGCCCACATGGGCCAGAAGGCAGCTCAAGCTGGCCCTCCCTGCCTGCAGTATGCAAATTAGCCGCCATCTTGGTTGGCAGTTAATTTGCATATCTCACTGATTAGTCAATGGGAAGGGTAGCAGACATACACTAATTACCATGTTTCTCTTTTATTAGATAGGATTATTGTCTGCCTGGGAAAAAGGGGTTATAAACTAAAAAGTCTGAAAATTCCTATTTCTTAACATCTTTTTACCCATTTTCTTTCTGATATCAGAGTTGTTTTTTCTTGTTATTTTTTAATGTTTTTATTGATTTTTGAGAGAGTGAGGAAGGAAGAGGGAGAGAGAAACATAGATCATTGCTTCCCATACACATTCTACCTGGGGATTGAACCCATAATCTGGGTATGTGCCCTGACAGGGAATTGAACCGCTGACCTCCTGGTGGATAGGACAATGCTCAACCAACTGAACCACACTGGTCAGGGCTCAGAGTTCTTCTTTTTTGTTTTTGTTTTTTGTAATATATTTTAATGCATTTCAGAGAGGGAGGAAGAAGCAGAGAAAGATAGAAATATCAAAGATGAGAGAGGATCATTGGTTAGCTGCCTCCTGCACATTCCCTACTTGGGATCCAGTGGGCAACCTGGTCATGGTCTTTGACTGTAAATTGAAGCATGACCTCCTGGTTCCTAGGTTGATGTTCATCCATTGAGGAACCACACTGGCCAGAGGAGAGTTTATAATAAGAGGAAAGTTTTTCGAAAAATTATACTCTTACCAGAGGCCCAGTGCACAAAATTTTTGCAAGAGTACTCCTTCTTTCCCCCTGCTGCCGGCACTGGCAACGGCACCCGAGACACGGGTTTCCCTCTGGCCGCTGGCATCCGGGACCCGGGCTTCCCTCCCAGAGAGAGGCCCCACAGTCAGTGGCCTATGCCTCCCTCTTTGGGGTGATCATGGGGTGATTTCCAGACCCCTGACCAATCGCGTTGCACCCACCTTGGCTGGCCTGGTGCCAGTGCGTGTCATAGCGTGTTCCCAGATGGTGTTTGGACGGTCGTTCCAATGTTAGGCTGTTCAGTTGATTTGCATATTATGCTTTTATTATATAGGACTAGCAACACTGAAATGGGTTGTGTATCTGCTTTTTCTTTGCTTATTCAAGTAACATTTTGAAAATATGAAATAATGGAAATATATGTGATCTAATTTGCATTTCTTTGATTGTTAGGGCTCAACTTTTCTCCCTTTAATGTTTTATATATTGTTAACTGTGCTTTTATAAAGAAATCGTTGTATTTGTAAAAATTACCTATTTTTCTGCTAAGTTGTTGTCCTTTTAAATGGATCACTTTATCAACACCTCCTGTTTAGACAGTAGAAAGAAATCAGCTAGCCATTTATGTTATTAGTAAAAATATGGATGCCCCAATGTAACTATTGCAAAAAACACACACTTGTATTTATATGTGTTTAATTCTATGTTGTAATTTGTTGTATATTCTTTGAGCAGCATTGACAATTATGTTCTGGGTGTGGATATTTGTGTTATTTATCATATGTTCAAGCATGATTAAAAATGCATACTCTACCCCTGGCCGATATGGCTCAGTTGGTTGGAGCATCATCCTGTGCACCAAAGGACTGCAGGTCCAACTCATACCTCACATGGTGACAATAGAGCCCAACTGAGCCTGGAACCCAGGTAACCAGGCAGCCACATTCTATAACTGCCCCTCCCATCCCACTGGGATAGAGACATTGGAGAGGACACCACGTATTCTTGTTAATAATATGGTCATCCTATATAATAAAAGCCCAGTGACTAAAATTGCAAAATGACCTGAATGACCAGAGACCCGAACCACTGCTGCCCCTCGCCCCGGCTAACCCCACTCTCCAGTGGCGTCCCCTAACCTGGTCAGAGGTGGGGCTGCCAGAAAACTGCTCCTGGCCCCTCACCCAAGCTGGCCCTGCCCCCCCAACTGGTTGTCCCGCACTGATCCAGGGCCCCCATTAGGAGATGCCAGCCGGCTCCCCCATGCACCAGACCTCTATCCTATATAATAAAAGGGTAATATTAAAATTGACCCTAATTTCAGAAAGATTATTACGACCGCTAGACCAATCACTATGAGGAACAATGATCACCTCTTTGTCTCTTTCTCTGGCCAGCAGGCTCCTATTGCCTGATAGCCACCTGCGGCAAGAGTGGGTCCAGTGAGTGGGCAAGAACAGCTGATCTCCTGGTCCCTTCCCCCAGCTCCCAGGCACCTATCACCTGATGGCAAACGGGGAACTGGGGGTGTGTGGCTGCTGTGGGCTGGGCTTGGCTGGCTGCGGGAGGTGGGGAAGATGGCCCTGATCACAGGCCAGGCCTAGGGACTGTACCTGTGCATAAATTTTGTGTGCTGCGCCTCTAGTAACTCATAATAAAATAGAACAACTCTACCAATATACTGCAATAAAAGTTATGTGAATGTGGTCTCTCACTTTTTGTTCTCTCTCTCAGAATGTATTGTACTGTACTTACCTTTTCACTTAAAGGAAGCACTTTATGGCTTCTTATTGGGCTATCCAAATTGCCAGCATCACTGCTCTTGCACTTTGGGGCCTTTATTAAGTAAAATATAAAGGTTTCTTGAGTACAGACATTGTGACTGAGAGGACTACTAAGTCCCTAAGGACAGGGAGCATAAGGACAGCACAGAGATGCTGGACAAAGGGGTGATTCATATTCTGGTCGGGACTGATGAACAGGTGATATTACATCACAGTACTCATAAGGGTGGCAATTTAAAATTGATGAATTGTTTATTTCTTTAATTTTTCTTTTAATATTTTCAGGCCATAATTGACCACAGATAACTGAAACCACAGAAAGCAAAATCACAGATAAGGAGGAGCTACTATAACACTGTTTTATACGTATGCTAACTCAAAAAACTGAGAAGAATGTATACAATTAAAGGCATCTTCCACAAGCCAAAAATACAAAATAAAGCATGGAGCCAGTCAAACTCAGAGGATTATCCTAAAGGTCCCAATATTCTCTCTATATACATGTGCATCACTTTGGGAAATTATGAGAACCAAACCTGAATTTGTATATGAAGAGGTATTAGTTGGTGCTCAATTCCAAGTGCAGGATCAGTCTGTTTTCTGGTGGGTGTTTATCCCCTCAAATAACATTTTTGAAACAAATTATATTTGTATTTATTTCTCAAATAATCAGTTACTAATGAGTGTTTCCATTCTAGGTTGCCAAATTTAATCTCAACGTAGTTGATATTTAAATCCAAAATCACATACTAAATATGCTAGACATTTTTATGACTACTCCTATCTTAGACTTTTAGATTCAAAATCCCCTATCATGCACTTTCTAAGTACCATGTGTCTTTATTTTAATTCCCCAGAAGAGAATGTATTGCTTACACCTGGCATACACTTAATAAAATGTTTTATTTAAAATCAATGATAAAAAGTCAGATTTTTTTCTTTTTATTCTAATTGAAAGTGTTACATCTTAAATTTTATAAGAAAATTACAAAAAACTAAAACAAGTATTACAATAAGTATCAACAAACTTTAAAAAAAATAGAAGAAGTGAAAAGGAGGGATGTGGGTAGAGAGAGAGAGACAGACCAACAGAGAGAGAAACATTGATGTGAGACACATGGATTGGCGGCCTCCCTTAAGGGTCAGACTGGGGCTAGGAAGGCCTATGCCAAGGCCAATAAACTCTTTTTAAACCAACTTTGAAGTCTCTTTATAAAAGGTTTAAATCCTGCATCATCATCTGTTCCTTTTTCATGCTGAGTACACTTCACTGAACCCACTGAGATACTTCCATTACTAAGAAACATTCAGATCTTCTTTGATCTAAAACTCCAAAGAAATTAAATGGAAGATTAATCAATGTTTTTTGCCTTACTTATGCTAATATTTTATTTTTAAAAGATTCAAGGCAGGTTGTCTTTAAGCCTTCACTCAGCTTCCATGGCATACTTCCAGTGGCCCCACTTTAGGGTCGGTCAAGTCCCAGCACCATAGCATCTCAATCCCTCAGCTTTGATCTACTGGATTTGTAATCCTGAATTCCTAAACTATTATTTAAGAACATTTCAATGGCTCAGACAGTTATCTCATCCTTTTTTAAAAAAATACATTTTATTGATTTTTTACAGAGAGGAAGGGAGAGGGATAGAGAGCCAGAAACATCGATGAGAGAGAAGCATCAATCAGCTGCCTCTTGCACAACCAGCACTGGGGATGTTCCTGCAACCAAGGCACACACCCCTGTGTAGGACCGAACCTGGGACCCTTCAGTCTGCAGGCTGATGCTCCATCCAATGAGCCAAACCAGTCAGGGCTATCTCATCCTGTTCACCAGTATCAATTCTATATCTATCTATCTATCTATCTATCTATCTATCTATCTATCTATCTATCTATCTATCTATAATAGATAGATATGTTAATTACGTGGGATGCCATAACAGATCTACCTGACAGGAGGAGGTTACGCACGCAGTGTCGGCCGTGGGACAGCAGGGGCCCCCGTGCACCTGCAATTGGGGGGGGGGGCCTGATCAGCAGCAGCCATGGCTGCTTCAAGGGTGGGAGAGGGAGGCAGGGCTGGACTGGCAGAGGCCTCGACTGCTGCGGGGTCCAGGGAGCAAGGCAGGGCCAGACCAGCAGGCTGCAGGGTCTGAGGAATGAGGCAGGGTGGGACTAGCATGCTGTGGAGTCCAGTGGTCCAGGGAGCGAGGCAGGGCCAGACCAAGAGGCTGTGGGATCAGAAGAGTGAGCTAGGGTGGGACCAGCAGGTTGTGGGTTCCAGGGAGTGAGGCAGGGCCAGACAGGCAGCAGCTTCAAGGGCTGCTGCACTGTGGGCCCAGGTCAGGGCTCATGCAGGAGGCAGCCAATCGATGTGTCCCTCTCACATTGATGTTTCTCTTTGTCTTTCCCTCTCTCTTTCATGGTCTCTAAAAATCAATTGGAAAATATCCCAGGCGACCCGAGGGTGGGTGACGCCGTGCAATTTTGAATTATATGCTAGGCTTCTAGTCTAATCTAATAAAAGAGAAAAACACCCACCAGCCAATCAGAGTGACTATATGCAAATTAATCCAACCAAGATGGCGGCTGGAAGCCACCAAGCTGGAGCAAGCAGGAGGCTTTGTTGCCCCAGCGATGGAGGAAGCCAAGCTTCCCTCCTGCCCTGGCCAGCTATGAGCTCCACTCAAGGCAACAAAGTTTCAATTATAGAAAATAAACAAACCCCAGATACCTGCTTCCAGCCAGCCTCCACTGGGAGCTTGAGCGACAGCCATCAGCCCCTCACCCAAGCTGGCCAGGGATCCCAGTGGGAACCCCCACCCTGAAGGGGCTGTGACCGGCCTGCTCCACTGGGAGCTTGGGTGGCTGGGGGCTGTGGCCAGCCTGCAAACAGCCATCAGCCCCTCACCCAGGCTGGCCACACTCTCATGCAGTGAGGATCCCTGCTGAGGGGCTTGGCTAGCCTGCAAACAGCCATTAGCCCCTCACCCAGGCTGGCAGAGACCCCAGGGGGGACCCCCACCCTGAAGAGGCTGTGGCCAGACTTCAAACAGCCATCAGCCTCTCACCCATGTTGGCCAGGGATCCCAGTGGGAACCCCCACCATGAAGGGACTGTGGCCAGCCTGAAAACAGCCATTAGCCCCTCACCCAGGCTGGCCAGACACTCCAGGGGGGACCCCCACCCTGAAGGGGCTGTGACCAGCTTGAAAACAGCCATTAGCCCCTCACCCAGGCTGGCAGGGACCCCAGGGGGGATCCCCCCTGAAGGGGGTGTGACCAGATGCAAACAGCCATCAGCCCGTCATCCAGGCTAGCCAGGCATCCAAGCGGTACCCCCACCCTGATCTGGGACACACTTCAGGGCAAAACAGCCAGCCCCGACCCATGCACCAGGCCTCTATTCTATATAATAAAAGGGTAATATGCAAAGTGACCCTAACAGTAGAATGACTGGGAATGACTGGTCACTATGACACACAGTGACCACCAGGAGGAAGATGCTCATTGCAGGAGCTGCCCCCTGATCAGTGTGCTCCCACAGGGGGAGCTCTGTTCAGCCACAAGCCAAGCTGATGGTTGCCAGTACAGCAGTGGTGGTGGGAGCCTCTCCCACCTCATCAGCAGTGCTAAGGATGTCTGACTGTAGCTTAGGCCTGCTCCCCGCTGGCAAGTGGGCATCCCCCTAGGGCTCCTGGGCTGCCAGAGGGATGTATGACTGCCAGCTTAGGCCCAATTCCCTGGGAAGCAGGCCTAAGCCAGCAGGTGGTTATCCCCTGAGGGGTCCCGGACTGTGAGAGGGCATAGGCCTGGCTGAGGGACCACCCCGAGTGCACAAATTTTTGTGCACTGGGCCTCTAGTATATATATATAAATGTAGTTTGCAAATCGACCAGACTGTGGAACAACCAGTTGCTATGATGCACACTGACCACCAGCAGGCAAACACTCACTGCAGGAGTTTCCCCCCATTGCCTGATCGGGCCTGCTGGCCAACTTCTTTGTCCCTCCCCAGGGCCAGCAGGCTCCAATTTCCCGATGGGGAACAGGGAACCAGGTGTAGATGGCAGTGGATGCTAGCAGCAGTAGTCCAAAGCAGGTACATGTGAGTGGGGCCCCAATCACTTGCTGGTCACCCCATACACAAGGGTAACTGGCATCAGTTGTGGGGGTCTGGGCCGGCTGCCAGCAACCAGGGAAAATCGGCCCTGAATGCAGGCCAGGCTTAGGGACCCTACCCGTGCAAGAATTTAATGCACTGTGCCTCTAGTTTTTATCATAAGAAGCATGTGTTTCACTTATCTCTTGAGAGAATCTTTGCCTCTGACTCACCTTTGGGGTTAATATTTGTTTATTGCTTATAAAGTATGGAAAGATTCAAGCAGTTTCTTATTCTTCCCAATCTATAATAATAAAAGTGTAATATGCGAATTATACCAAACTTTCTTCCAGATAACCTTCTGGATAAAGCAGGAGCTGCAAGGGAAGCCCAGGTCCCGGGTGCTGGAGGAAATCCTGGGTCTCAGGTCCCAGAGGGAAGCTGGTGCTGGCAGCTGGGGGAAGGAAAGCCTACTCTTGCAGAAATTTCGTGCATCAGGCCTCTAGTTAAAAATAATTGTTTATAAAGTATTTATGAAATACTTTTAATACAGTGATGTCTTAAAGAAAATATGCATTTTCTTTAAGTTGAAACTTCCTTAGATTGCCTGGATAGATATTAGTGAAAACTACTTGCAGTTCTGTATTATGAGCACTGTGTCTTATGATAAATTTCCAGCTGTGTTGTTTTTTCCTTTTAAATCAGTTAAATATAGCTCTCTTTGTGTTCCTGACTTCTTGAGTTTGCAAAGGCTATAATTTGGAGATTCCAATAAGCTTTTAATGGGTTTAATTTAGTTAGTACTCTAAATTTCTGTTGGATTCTTCAATAACAATGTAATGATGGAGTCATCAAACAAAACTACATTTAGCCTCCATCTCAGAGGTTTGAAGAAATTGCTTAGAAATTAATACCTACATCAATAACTATGATGTTGCCATATATGCACTATCTATTGATGAAATTTGACAATTTTAAACTGTGATTTTCTGTGACTTATATAACAATACATTCAAAGTGATATTTTTGGGATAAGGAATCAAAATCTGAGGAGTGTGTATCTAGAATCCCTCATTTATTTTTAGTTAAAACTAGAGAATGCCATAGTTGTTTCACTTTCTTTTTGTAACACACTCATCTCTATTTAATTTTTGTGCAATATTAGACAGTTTTACAGCACATATTTTCATATCACTTAAAGCCTCCTACTCTAACAGCATCTTCCTTTACAATTAATGTATATTTAAGGGCAAATAAAGCATATTTGAAAATTCTTGTTAAGACCATGTGCATTTTTTGTAAAATTTTATTGTTGTGAAACTTTAAAAGTAGTTTAATTTTTATTTCTCTATAATCAGATAAGCATGGTCAGTTTTATAAAATCTGATTAATACAGACTATTTAGCTTCATAGGGCACTTTGACACAATGGGAGGGAAGGTAATCTTCAGGTTCAAGTAGACAGGGATTCATATTTTGGGTGTGGCTCTTCCTAGCTGAGTATTACTTAATGTCTCCAAACCTGAGAATTCTTTATTTGTAAAGATTAAAATTTTAGAAAATTTACTCACATATTGTTACATGGCTATATTGTATGCACACTGCATTAGCAAATATAAAAAAGGAGATTGTTTTTTTCAGTTCTTTTTAAATGCATGATATTGGTTTTAGTCTCTCTGAGCTTCAGTTTCCTCATCTGTGAAATAGGACTATAAATGTTTACCTTGAAATGCTTTAGAGAAAACGTAAGTAAAATATGCTGCACCAGTAGCAAAGCATGGTGAATGCATTCTTTTTCTTTTTTAAATATATTTTATTGATTTTTTACAGAGAGGAAGGGAGAGAGATAGAGAGTTAGCAACATCGATCATCTGCCTCCTGCACATCTCCTACTGGGGATGTGCCCTCAACCCAGGTACATGCCCTTGACCGGAATCGAACCTGGGACTTTTCAGTCCGCAGTCTGGTACTCTATCCACTGAGCCAAACCCGTTTTGGCGCATTCTTTTTCTTAATAAAAATGTTTAAACTCCAGGAGTTCAGAGCCTCTGATCCACTTTACAAATAAAATAATAGTTACTCCTCATGCTATAAATCAGTAATTTCACTGTCTGAGTTTTATTATACTTTCAATTAGCCAGTAAAGTTAATGAGAGCTTTATTTCAGGATGTCTCATAATGTCTATCATGGAACTTGTTGATAGAGATAGGTAGGAAGTTAGACATGAGGGGCTGGGTGGAGCCCGCCCTAAGGTCCTGAACAGGAGTCGGACCAACATTGCCTTCAGACCGCCTCTCTATGGGGAGTCCAGCAGCTAGGAGACTGCTAGTGGGCAGGTTCAGAACCAGCTGGTTCTTGGTGCAAGCTCAGAGGAAACCAACATGACCTCAATGTGACCTTACTAGGATCCTGGACTAAATATAATAAAAATTGTGGTTTTGATCCCCAACCCAGGGGTGAGGTTTTCTGTATTCATTGTGGGTAAGGGCATGCACAGAAGAACTATAGTTATGTAATTCTTTTCTGTCCATCATCCCTGAATGCAAATGAAAGTCTCCATCCAGAAAATTCCTCATTTAAACCATATAACTCAGGAGTTCGGGACCATTGTCGCTCTCAACTGGCCCACTCCTCGCTTGGAGTGTATCTTCAATAAATCCCACTTTGTTTTACTTTCATTTTCATTTAACTTAAAACATTTTCTGCATCCATGAGAAAAAATGAGGTTCCCAGCTGGTAACCCCAATCACTGATAAAATTACTGATATTGTTATAATTGGCTACTTATTAATAATAGAAAAGGAGCAAAGGGGGAAAGCCAGACATTTAAGCATGTCACTTGGGCAACTTATCAATAAGCTGTAACTTTGCACTCCCCAGGGAACTCCAGACTATTCTCTGTGAAATACTGGGGGAAGCAATGGAATAAAGGCAAGATAAACTCATGCCCAGTAAAGTTGGGGTGACTAGGAAAGGTGTTGTCAGTCATACCTGGTAACAAGTATCATTGGCTAGAATGAGCTTGACCACTGCAAGCTTGCAAAAATTTGGGAATACATAATCTCCTAAACAAGAGAATTCTCTTATTGCTCTTGACTCTTGGCTTGTGGGTCTCTTTTGCTCCTGTGTTTGCCCATGTGGCCCACCACCGTGCAGACCCCAACATGCAATGGACTGATGAACTACAGCTAGCCTGATGTTTTACTGCACTCTGCCCCAACATGAAACCAAAACTCTGGACACTGGCTCTGATTTAAGCTCTACTGAAGCACCAGCAACATTTTTATGACTGGACAAAAGGAAGTGACTTTGGAAACTTAGGCGTGTAATTCCATGGAAATAAAGCTTTTACTATATCTCATCGTCCCATGAGGACCTCTGGGAATGCTTATTCCAGTGGTAGCAACTGGGGAAGATGAGACCTTAGCCTTTCCTATAGTAGTAGCAGTTCAACAAACTCTTTATTTACTGATGTATTTGACTCTGATAAACTTTATGTAAACTTTAAGATGTTTTACTTTGATTTTGTGACTATGCACATTGATTTGCTACAAGGGCTCCTAGGACTCAGAAAAACTGTTATATTTGTGATTACAGTATATTGTAGTGAAAGGATACAGATTAAAATGAGCAAAGGGAAAAGTCAGATGGGGAAAGATTAGAAGAAACCGTGTGTGGACTTTCAGTGGTGCCTCCTCCCAGTCACATGTTAAATTCTCCCAGCAACAATATTTGACAAAATGTGAGAAGTGCTGTCAACCACAGAATCTCACACATGCCTTAGTGTCCACAGTTTACTACATGACTGACCTTAGCTACTTACACTCCAGTTTTCTCAAACTCCAGTCACTCAGAGGAAAACCAGGTATTCACCATAAATTACACTGTTAGGATAATTTTATCCTGGTCTAACTGGTGGAGCATGACCTAATGCCTCAGGCATACAAAAACAGGTATTTATCATAAATGCAGTGTAGCCAAATGCATATTTCATACAAAATCATTCTTCTCAGGCAGAATATACCAAGGATTAGAAAGTTATCTCCAGGTGTCTACCAAAGGCCAGGCCTGAAGACAGACCATCCTTTGAAATGTGCAATGTGAGCAATTCAAGACTGGAGAGTTAACCCTATCTTGCTCAGTAATCATTCACAAAATGGAAAATTTAAAAGCATGTAAAGGACATACATTGAAAATTAATCCCCCTGTCTCCTCATTTACTTAGATCCTTAAACAAACTAAAAAAAATAATAATTATGCACTCTGTCAGATATGTGTGTGTATATATATATATATATATATATATATATATATATTATGCAAAGTTTGAGTGTTTTATTTTAATAACATCATGTTTTAGAGATCTTTCCATATAAACACAAATAATCAGAATCAGCCTCATTATTTGCTATAACTATATAATGTTTCATTTTGTGATAATATTATGATTAAAATAACTCATCTTTATATATATTTTGATAGTTACAAATATTTTGCTTTAGAAATAATAATTCAATGACTAATCTTGTATAAATGATATTTTTTGAAAGCATGCAAGTATATCTAAAAGATAAATTCTGGAGAAACCAAGATGGTGGCATAGGTAAACACCAGAGTTTTCTGCCTCGAACAACCACTTCAAAAATACAACTAAAAGATGGAACAGACATCATCCAGAACCACAGGAAGGCTGGCTGAGTGGAAATTCTACAACTAGAAGGAAAGAGAAAAGCATACTGAGACTCAGAGGAGGCACAGGGCAGAAGTAAAATACTAAGGTACAGAGGCGTACATGGAGCGGGCTGGCGGCTGAGGGCGCGGTAGTCTCAGGCTCTGAGCTCCAGTTCTGGGCTCCAAGTCTCTGGGGACCCAGATTCATATGGGAGAAGTGGGACTGTCTGGCATTGGTTGGAACTCGAGGGCAGCTTTCTCTCGGAGGGGCTTGCAGTGATTGCCAAGACACTGAGAAGCAGTGGGGCCTCTGAGAACAGCCATAACTGGTAGGCCTGCCCTGTTGATCCTGTGGGACTCACCCTGTCCAAGTCCTGCAGGGAGGCTTTTGCTGGATAGCCTAAGGCAGAGGCTAGATTAGCATCTCCCTAGAGATCCAGGAGTCAGTGTACCCAGAGGTCAGAGTGGGACCATCCAGTTTGCAGCTCTGTGGAACCATAAAGGACACATCAGGAAGCAGAGCCAATGAGTACCAAAGCCCCATTGAAGCAAGTCTTGCCCCAGAGGGGTGTCTCCAGCACAGAAGTTCTCCCACTGCAGACACAGCTGATTCTCACAGCCAATTGGCCTGGTGGTCAATTCCTCCCAGTGATACCTACAACAATCAAGGCTTAACTACAAGACTGTGCACAAAGACCACAAGGGGTGCACCAAGAGTATCCTCCTCAGGTAATTGGGGAAGCTGAACCACTGGGCCCTAGAGGGCACTTAGTACAGAAAACCACTTTATCAACAAGGGGAAGCATAAAAAATGTGGAGAAAAAGAAAAAGAACACAAATGACAGAAATGGAGGAAAGCAAACTACTGGATGTAGAGTTCAAAACCACACTTTTAAGGTTTTTCAAGAATTTTCTAGAAACTATTGATAAACTTAATAAGACCTGCAAGAAATCTAATGAGACCCTCAAGGTTGTGGTAAAGGACCAACTAGAAATTAAGCATATAAAGATTTAATTAATCAATAGAAATTAAAAAATTAAAAGATAAATTCTTACAAGAAAAAATTCTGGATAAAATTTGATATATATTTCCCAATGGACTTCCATTATAGTTTTGTTAACTTTCACTCAAGCCAGGTTATGATTATGAAGATATTAAGTCAAAGGTTACAAAGATAGGTTAATTATAAATTTCTAAATATCAACAACATGTAAAGCATAAAAGTGAAAGCTCATATTTGAATCTGCAGCAAATCTTATCAAGGACACTTTTTAATGTAGTATTAACTATAGTATTTATATAGGTCTGGAGAGCTAAGGCATGAATAATGCTTAGATGATTTTGTTTTATTTTGTTGGATTCTATAAATTTTCCTATATCAGAAAATAAGAGTACTATTTACATATCTATGTAATTGAGTTCCCAAGTCCTGATCTCTCATTTGCCTACAATATGAATGAATGAATGAATGAATGAATAAAGAATAGCTGTATCCAGGTCCTATGTAACAGAATAAATTACTGTAGATTTACCCACTAATCTGAGTGAAATTACAGCTTCATGAAATTGTATGGTTTTTGCAAAGAGAGTTTTTGCTTTGAAAGAGAAGATTTCCCCCTAAAGTAAACTGGAAAAACCTATTTTAAGTATACAGGAACATATTTTCAGCTAATTTTAGCTAGAGTGTAAAAAAACACATTTCAGGAAAATAAACTCATACTGTCTTCATTCTGATGACATACTGGACCATTTTGCGTGGCCATATGATTTTTGTCATGACAATAAATTCTCTTTTTTTGTCAATGTCATTTGTGACACAAGAACAAGGCATCAACATTTTAATATCATGTCTATATTTTCAGTAATTCTAAGTTAGATTGCCAGCAGGTTACACTATTATAATTCTCTCTTTGCAAGTTTCACAGCTGTAAGAGTTCTTGGTCATAACAAGTTTCATGTACATATTCTCCTTGTTGGGCTCCTTCTAGACTGGATGCTTACCTTTGGCATATTTTATGCATTGTAAAGGGAATCTCAATTTTCCACTCTGATAATATGTATATAGCAAGTCGTTTGTACCTTACTTAGGTTCAGCTTTTTAAATTCTGAAGCGTTTACCAATAGCAAGAAATAACAAATTTTAATATCTCCAGACTTAGATATATAATCAAATTAATTTTATGATTATTTAGTTTTTTTATCTAAAGCATTTGGAAGTGTTTTATTATTATTACTTTAACTTATAGAGAGACATTTACTTTTGATTAGTTAATGATAGTGAGTAATTTGGAATATTTACTTTCTGCCTACATTCCAACTTATTTTCATCTTTATTTTTAATTGATATATATTTTTAAACTGGGTCATTTTAATGTTCTTTAGAACAGAATAAATAGTCTCTGGATGACTGCTGACACATAAGCTCTGTGACAGTACTTGGCAACATCACAGTTAAGAAGCTTTCCTGGTTTTATGAAAGTGCTGTCAAACAATAGACTACATCAATGCATCCATCGTTTTAAAGACTGTTAGCAACCTGGGCATATTTTGGTCAAACCTTGCCTCCTTGTGTCACAAGGCCCAACTTGTTCACGTTCACTTTGATGACAGTACCTTTGGTAATAATATCCCAAGTTGTATAAAGTGCGGACGAGGGATTATTGTTTACACGGAGCATTGGCAGGCAAAAGGTGCGGGTGGCCCTCAGTTCAGGACATGTCACATAAACCTTCTTGAAATGTAAGCCATTGGCCTAATGAATGTTTCACACTTGGGTGTTTTTTGAATAAAGCCATCTCCAACAAAGCATACTTTAGTAACCATTCTCTTCCATGCTTTCTTCTTTCTCTTTTCTGTTCAAATAACTTTTAATACCTGTTTCTCCCTGGGCAGTAACTTTGGGCAGAGGGGTCCCCCATCTTCCCACTTTCTTTTTTTGTTTTTGTTTAATCATTTGGCTCAGGACTGTCCCTCTTTGTCGAGTAGACATGCAGGTACTGTTCATTATGGACTCTTCAGCATCCTTTCATTTGGTCTTTTTCTTTTATGCACCTGGATTATCTTTTTCATTTGTATTTTCTCAGCATGGAACTGTTTATGGTTGAGCTTAGCTTTCAGACCAAACATCTTTTTGCCTTTCTTGGATGTTCATGAGCCTCTTGACCTTCCTTCTTTCTCTTTTTCTCATGGGAATCCAAATGATAGCCATAGTGTTTATAGTGTGACTCAGTATATGTGTTTTGTGGCATGGTTATGACCTCCAATCTGCTGGGTGCAGTACACAGGGCACGGATGAGCTCTCAGATTTTGAGATCAGAGACCGGTAAGCCAAATCCATGTAACTCATGGCAGCTAATTGATATTTTGCTGAATGTCTCTAAAAAAAAAAAAGGTGATCTTTTTCTTTTTGAACCACAGAGGAGGAAAACATCTGTTAAAATCATTAACTTAAATCTAGTTGACATCTAGTTGACAGGACTATTAAATAAAAGTGTATCTTCCTCGACCATCAACAAATTGACAATTTGTGTTCAAGAGAAGACAATTTTTCCTTCATCAATTCTTTTGATTTGAAATATGTTACTCATATATACAAGACATATGTTGTCCCTTTTCCAAAAGCACTCCTTCCCTGAGTTGTAGATTTACTGACCTGTTTTCTATTCTGTCTTCCTTCTTGACATTTGTTGGCAACTTTCAGAGATGTGGAAGCAAATTCTCTCCCATCTCATATTAATCTTGGAAATGTCCTTCCTAGTCTTTAAAAATGGTAAAATAATACTTAGTCCTTTTGGCCTACTAGAACTGTGGATTATAAACAACAAAAATGAATTCTCATAGTTTCAGATGTTGAGAAGTTCAAGATGAAGGCACTAGCAGGTTCAGCATATAGTGAGGGCTTACTTCCTGGTAGATGACTGTCATTTTGCTTTATCCTCACAAAGCAGAAGGCAGAAGGGAGCTCTATGAAGTCTCTTTTATAAGGGAACTAAATCCACCCTCATGACCTCACTATCTCCCAAAGCCTTACCTCCTAATACATTAGGGGTTAGGATTTCAACTTACAAACAGATCAGTGGGACATAAATATTCAGTCTATAGCAAATGTCAATTTTTCTCTTTGGCAATATCATATAAGCACTTAAAAAGAACTGAGAACATAATACGTGTTTATAAAATAATTATTTTCTTGCTCTATGATAATCAATTAAATAAAAACATAATTTTAGTCACTGCATTCAGATCATATTTGTACTCATATTCTAGTTGATGTTGAGTTTTCAGTAACTGACCAAGGGCTTCAGCCCTACTTTCTAGGCTGAGAGGTTATTTGACATCTTTCTTGCTGAGGCAATCAGTAGTCATGCAGGGAACTTAACACTTCAGGCAAGATGAAAATCCAGAAAATCCTTTTTTATTTAGAATAGATTCATAGAGTGGCAGGACTCTATGTTATGAAGAAAATTCTCTTCTGTTGGTGGCCTGAGGAAGTTTGGGGTCCCCCCCAACCCTGTGCAAGGGATGAGTTTAGCTCTGTTCTTTACTGAGTTTCTCTTAAGTCTTTAATGCTTATGTAACACACAACTTCCCTAAAGATTCACAGTGGTAAAGTAAAAAGGACATGTAAAGCTTTGGTAAAAATAACTATTCAAGTAATATTTTTTAAAAGCTAAAGGAATCATAGAACATTCCAAAGAAAAAGAATACAACAACAATAACTTTTAATTCTTGGAGTAATTCTATTTAAGGTTATTTCCTCCTGTGATAACTTTATAAATCACATGTGAACTTAAAGGATAAAATAACAACCGTAGCAATCACCATGATGTGATCAAAGCAATAGCTATGTCTTTCCCTCAAGAACAGGACTAAATACAGTGTGCTTATTTGCTGGGTTTGGGATGAAAGCATGAGAATAACTTTAGGCAATAGACCAATTAGGGGCTGGCACCTCATTTAGGTAACTCATACAGTACCTGCCCCTTGTTGAGCATTCCTCAGATGCCAAGCAAGCACTCTATGGAAAATGTTCCTTAGGGCATTCCATTTAGTTTTTTCAATACATTAATGAGATAGGTATAATTATTTATAATAGAAACATTAAGCACATTTTCTAAATTTTACAGTAAATTAATTTTAAGGACAATATTTTAACTAAAGTCAGTCTGATGCTGTAACTAGGATTTTTAACTGCTACAAAGCATGAGGCATTGTCAATTTATTTGAATAAATATGGCAAGCTTCTGAGCCATGAACCACATGAAAAACTGTTGCGTTGGCCTGGCCCATAGCATAAAAATGTAGAAGCCCCCATAGGCTATCTCTTTGTTTTCCACAAAGTTGATAATCACAGTCTTCTCCACTTGCCCCTTTATAGTTTAATCTATTGGCCAACATTCATCATCTCTCTCTCCAAACAGTTGTGATTAAGATGGTCTTAACATTCTACTTAGTTTGCTAACTGTGTCCAGGTTTCTTCCTGACTCTAGGCCCCTGATTTCCCTTTTAGAGCATTGACTTTAGACAACTTGTAATTGTAAATTCTTTCTCTGCTCCTTTAAGATATATTTATAAGTTTTCTTCTGGCAGTTTTACAATGTAGGAAATATCTTTCTCCAGGACCTGGGACCATCTATTGAAATGTAAGCCTTGAAGGAGATAGCAAGGCTATCTCCCTGTCTTTGTGAGAAGGTATGAGCTAATTTAGGCTAGGGCTCAAATAGAGATTAACATTGGCAGGCACCAATGAGCAAACTCAGGTGGCTTAATCACAGAGAAAAATACACACAAAATTAGGAGTAACACAGAGTGCTACACACACCCCACTGATCAAACCCCGCTCCCCTTACTGCCTTCTGGTACTTTATATTAACTCACTCAAGTAGAAAAAGCACATGCGATCCTTTGTTTCAGTGAAGTTGAATTCATACTCTCCTTTATTGTAATAGTACTGAATAAAACCACCTTAGCGTATCTAAATTTATCTGGTGAACATTTTTGCTTTGATAGTAGAAAAGGATTAAAATTGGCATATTTTTTAAGAGTCTTCCCTGGAGAGAGAAACTATGGAGTTATTGCTTTTGTGTGTGCGTTTGTTTTCAATTTTGTTCATTCTTGACTGCATCATACAAATATCTCTCCTCCATGCTGCTTGCCTGACTAACTCCTTCACAACTAATTATCCTCTCTTTGGTATGTCATCATGTTTCATTTATAACCCTCCAGGGCATATGCCCTGGCTTCCCCATTAGTTGGGGCATGCTGTGATGGTACTTCCAGTGTCTTGTTCATATCTAAGAAGAGAATGAAGGGCTGCATTGACACAGTGCTTTCTTAACACTGGCTCACTCACAAAACCCAGCCCTGCAAGCTACTGAACAGTTGAGAAAAAGTTACTAAATTTACAAAAGCAGAATGGAACAAAATGTAATTCTTTGTGAGATTCCAGGGCAATAAGGGCAAACTGGAGTGCAAGCCATCAACAAGTAGGGAGAGATAAGCATCAGTAGATGTGAAAAACCATTGCCTTTGGGCAAAGTGCATTATTGCTGAAAGTTACTCTATTGTTTATTTAGAAAACCAAGAAGGAATTATCAAGAGAACTGGAAAATTTGAAAATCCTTGATAGAGGAAATTTGTCCCCCTATTGGATTTCTGTTGTGCAATTAGGTTTCACCATCTGGTCGATATGCTGCGTGAGTATGGAGGAGAGAACTATGGAGAGATTGCTTGTGGTCAGACCAGAGGAGAGAAGGCAGGGAATCCTTGGGGCTCTATGTTTTCAAGAGATAGACAGGTTGAGGCGGATGAGATTGGGAGCTCTGGCCTTGCTGTGAGTGAGCTCATCAGAGGATTTTAGTTCAATGCTGCCAGATAAAAATATGTATGGAAGATATCAGACCATAAACACGTAGGGACGCTGTTGAGATTCCATGTAATACCGACAGGGCTGTGTGAGACTTCCACTAATGCATGGCATACCTAATGAGCCTGGTCAACAAATGGGGATAGCAACCTCCCTCCCAAACAAAGGACATCTTTTTCACACAAGGAAACAACCATTATGACAAAGAATTACCAAAGGAAGCTTTATTTTTCCTGTTTTACTCCTGCCATTCCAAACACATCTCCATGTTTATCATATGGGAAGGCAACACACAACATCTTAAGTGAGTTGAGATTAAAAAGTACCTCTGAATCCCTCATTTATTTTTCAAAACATTTTTATTGGCTCACCTGGTGAAACACTGAACCTTTGAAGTAACATTCCTTCACTCTAAAGGTAGTAATTAAAAATTGCCATGCTTCCAGGCCTGCTTGAGTTTGCTCTTCTTCTAAGAAATAACTACAATAATGCTGTTCTGTTTCACTGGGTGCTGTGAGAAGTAACTAGTGAAAACAACTGCAGCATACCTTTGTTAAATAGAAGTGCAATGTAAATGCTAAGTAAGACCAAGGGTCAGGAACACACAGCCAGTGGTATCTTCATAACAAAGAGCAATATAGTTGATTAAATAAATGGTAAAAACTTCAAACAGAGAACCTTAGTGCTGAGGAAACTTTTAATAATTTCCAAGGGAACCCTTACTAGGTGCAAGAGATTGATACTGACTCCTTTCAGAAAATTGTTCTAAGTAAAAAGATTTCATCTCTTCCTGAATACTGATCATGTAGTAGTGGTAGCCAGAATGAAACCTGAGAACCACTGACTTTCGTTCTGACCACTAACTATCACATAAATTAAACTGTCCAAGGTTTACTTACTCTCCCCCAGAGGAAAGGTGGTCAGATTCTGTTGTGGATCTATTCAGAGAGAAAAACAAAATTGCCCATGTTCACAAAAAGAAAATTTAACTGAGGAAATTTAATGATCAAATTTGTTTCACTCCACTATTTATGAGTCAAGAGGCATCTCATCTATCAAGTAGAATAGAATGGAGCTTCAAAGAAGTTAAGAAAATGAAAGGCTTTTAAAAGCAGAGAGGGGGTGGCTCAGGAAGTCATAAACACTAATAAAAAACCATGATTATTTTGGACAAGGTCACCTCCCTTTGGGGGACAAAGGAGTCTATTAGGCTGATGACCAGGAAATTCCTGACCCACCAGTTAAGATTACATTCCTGGGGGAGGCTGAAATTGCAGTTAGGATCCATGTTAAGTCTTGGTTTGCTGACACGGGGATTAGCACAAGTGACTCCATCTGGGGCCTATTGTTTCTTTTTAATACCCATTAAAATCACAAAAGTCAGTTATATGTCAAAACATGAGTGTTCTTACACTTCAGAGATAGTCTCTGTTGAAGTAGCCTACTGAGTTAGCCCCTTACTGCTTCTTCTTTTTCGGATTCAATTTTGGAGAAACCTAACCTCCATGTCATTCAGTTACCACTGCATTGCTCTTACTTAAGGGAGTTTGTATCCAGATCAAATTGCCCCAGGAGAGGAGTCTCTCTATGCTGAATGTGGACACACTGACCTTCACTTTCATGCAAAAGGAAGGCAGACAGGACAGGGGTGACCATCTCCATCGTGCAGCACACTCTGCAGGTTCAACTGTGTCCGTAGCCAATGGTGATCTTTCACTCACTGTAGGTAGGCGGCAGGCATTTGCACGGATCCTTGTGAGAAGCCTGTCAGGAAGAGCAGAGGTTGTCTCTTCTGGAGAGAAAAAGCAGGAAGGAGTTCACGTTAGTACTCAGTCCCTCCGACGTCCTCTGAAGAAATCTCACAAGGACTTTTGATGTAAGTGCAAAATTGAGTTCAATATTCCTGTATTTACTTGTGTCTTTTGTCTGAGTACTTCAAGATTTGAAATGACTTCACAAACTTCCACTATATTCCTTCCACCCCACCACTACTATGATATAAGGGTGCAAACCTTCTACCTGCCCTCTAATATATATATATATTTTAAACAGGGGAGAAAAGTTTTCTTCAAAAACTCTTTACTAGAAATGGCAAACCTGTTCAAAAATAGCTTCCCTGACAGCTTTACTCCTTTTCAGAATTGAACTTAAACTGTATCTTCTTTTCTCTTTTAAGGGTCTGCAATAATTGGAAGGATATCTTTATTATACCATCATCTGGAAAAGAAAGGCTGGGGTACTGTGAGAGGGGCCATTTTTGGTGTGGTATTTTTGGCAGCGTGTCAGGGTGGATGTTTGATACCTTATGAGAAAGACGGTCCTCGTTAGGTTTCCAGCCCATTTGCAGAGGCACCAGAGAGATCAGAGGGGGAAAAAATCAGCATTCCATTAATAACCTTTAAAATGTCTGTCTTTTCACAGACATTTGGGTTCTAACTAATTCTTATACAGCACGTTTTTTCTTTTTCTTTTTGTTAACATTCTTTAATCTTCTCTCTCTCTCTCTCTCTCTCTCTCTCTCTCTCTCTCTCTCTCTCTCTCTTCCTTTCTTGCTACTTTATACAGAGTTTCTTAGTAGTCCAGTCACACACTCAGGAACATTTGCCACTTTATAACAGCGATAACCCATGCTTAAGCAGGATGGTTCCCTCAGGTGCTCTGAATACCTCATAGATTCCATCCTATTAAACCTGATAACTTCCCTGATGGATGGGCACTCAGTATCCTCCAATCTTTCTGAATATTTAGATAGGGCACTTTTAGAATGGGAATTGAGTTTAGAAATGTATATTTGTGTTTATGTTCATTCTCATTAATACTTTTGCTGGTTTACTGTGTCAACGTATGACATCATAAACTCAAGATTCAAATAATATGATTTTATTAGCCATATTAGTATCTTTGTTATAAGTATGTCATTCAATAGGGCAGAATTTCATGATACTTTGCCTAGTATTAATTAGAAGCATTGGTTTCTATCAATCTTAGGCAAGATTAAAGAGTATAATTTTTGTTTGAATCAGTCTCTTTTTTTGAGTTTTCCAACAAATCCTACTTTGTTTGCATTGACTAGCTACAAAGAATATTAAAGTATGTGAATCAAAATTTAACAGAGTATCAGTAAATTCCTGTGCATATATAAATTATTTCTCTTTAGGATTTAAGAATAAAAGAAAAATATTCACAAACGGTATATATTTTAGGTGCTGCACCTACTTCAGTGTTGCTTCTGGTCTATGGCTTAGAAATTATCATTGATAGGAAATTTGTACTAGAGATACAAAAAAAAAAATGACAAATCTGTAACTTATTAAAGCACATAGAACACATTTAAATGTAAAAAAAAAAAAAAAGAGCAAATAAACATATATAGAGCCGAAACCGGTTTGTCTCAGTGGATAGAGCGTCAGCTTGCAGACTAAAAGGTCCCAGGTTCGATTCCGGTCAAGGGCATGTACCTGGGTTGTGGGCATATCCCCAGTAGGAGATGTGCAGGAGGCAGCTGATCGATGTTTCTCTCTCATCAATGTTTCTAACTCTCTATCTCTCTCCCTTCCTCTCTGTAAAAGATCAATAAGATATATTTAAAAAAAAAAGATATATAGAGAACCAGAAATTGATGTATGTAACATTTGTATTTAATGTTTTTCTCGTAGTAATCTGTGTTTGGGCCTATTAATGGCCATATTCTCTCTTTGGCCTAGCACCTTCATAATAGGAAATTAAGCATAATCATTACAAAATAGATTCTGGAGCATGATGGATTAGTGTTGAAGTCCAAACCTTCTTACTTATTATGGATGATGGACAAACTATATACCTTCTTTGAACCTTGGCTTCCTCACTAATAAGAGGATCATTAAAAAAACAAAACAAAACATCACCACAGCAACATAGGGTTATTGTATGGATTAAACATGTGTAAAGAAAGTAATTAACATGTGTCATATATAACATCGGCATTCAATAAATAACAGTAATAATAGTAATAATTATTTTATTATTCTTCAGTTATTATGCCTCAGGTCCTAACGTGTGCTTTCTTTTCCCATTGATACCAACACTGCATGCATCTAGTGTTTTTTCTTCTGAAGTGCATTAAAATTTACTGTGACTTTATATTGCCCTCATGAACTGAGACATTTAGTGTCTTTGATGGGACTGATAATCTTTGTAAACACGTAGCAAGTGGAAAACCAAGTAACACTTCCAGGTCTTTTCTTTTATCCAATTTGGGATACAGGTACTCAGAGAACATATAGCTAAAAGGAAATTTGGATTCTGTCCAGTAAAAACCTTTTAGTAATAAGAAAATCATGTTTCAGTGACTTTTCAAAGTCATAAATGTATTATTAGTCTCAGTCTAGTTAGGAGAAAATACCACATAATTTTTAATATATTTTTATTCATTTCAGAGAGAAAGAGAGACAGAAAGAGAGATAGAAACATCCATTGATTGGCTGCCTCCTGCATGACTCTGCCAGGGATTGAGCCCACAATCCAGGCATGTGCCCTTGATTGGAACCAAACCCTGGAGCCTTCAGTCTGCAGGCTGACACTCTATCCACTGAGCAAAACTGACTAGGACAATACAATATAATCTTTTAAATTGAGAATATATATAAAGATCATTGACGCGGTACCAAAGAACTGAAGTGTCAATAGAGAGCAAGCTATTGTTGAGGTATCCACTGCAGGAGCAGCTTCCACTCCGGGGCAAGGAAAAGGATGGGATTATTGGAGTTTAGAACTTACAAAGAAGGATTCTGCAAAGCCAAAAACTTAGACTGCTAAATAGGGGATACCATGAGTCTGTGCTGATGTCTCTAAACTTATTGAGCTGATAGCGTCGTTGGCTCGTTCTGGTGTCTCGCAGGGGGTGCAAATGAGACTGGTTTTGCAAATATTGGAAAAACTTTAAACTGGATCAAGTACTACTAAGTAGAATGAATTGCCACTGCCAAAGTAAAGAGACATTGCGAGGCTAAAACTGCCTCCAGAGCCTCCTTAGTTTCAGAGCATTATAGAGAGCCAACTGGAAAAACAGAAATATGACTGGCAGCTCCAGTGTCAGCATCACAAATGAGTGTAGGGTAGGTTAAAGCTGAGATGCTTTACTAATTGGCACAAGTAGTTAGTGGAAGAGCCAAGTATGAGACCAAACCAAATAGAGATGGATGCAAAGTAGTATCTCTAATGTCAACTCTCTGCCTCATCTCTCACATATGAGGGCTCACACAGAATTTTCTATTGGTCTACACCAGCAATTGTCAACTTTTTTCAACTCATGTCACACATAAAATGATTATTAACATTCTGTGGCACACCAAAATATATATTTTTATTGATCTAACAAAAATAGGTATAATTTTGATAGATTTACAAAAAATGATAATAGTAGTAACCCTTTTTTGCTCCAAAGTGACTTTTTAAAAAATCAGGTGCTTATACTTGTATATAAGGATTTTTAGTAACAAAAATTAACCAATCAAAAGTAACCTGATGCCGAAACCTGTTTGCTCTCTCTCCCCCTGCCCCACCTAAAAAATCCAAGTTTTAAAAATTGCCAAAAATTCGTTGCCACTTCTCCCACCCATATATATATATATATTTAAAAAGTAACCTGATTATGTAACACTAGGCTCAGTGCATGGGTAGGATCCCCCAGCTGGCAAGGTGGGGTAGGAACCACAGGAGGTTGGCTGTGGGAGAGCACTGACTACCAGGGGGAAGCTCCTGCATTGAGTGTCTGCCCCCTGGTGGTCAGTACACATCATAGCGACTGGTTGACTGCTCGTTCAGTTGACCAGTAGAGGCAGTTGTTTAGGCATATGTATATATATATATATGACCAATAAGATGCAACTCTATTATATAACCTATATATTTACAGTTCAAGACAGAGCATTCGCATCAGGTGGCTGTTGTTGTGTTGGCTGTTGTCATTTTTTAATTTGACAGTCTAAGGAGAAAGAGGTCAGTGCTCCGGACTAAATAGTCAGGCATTGTACGTTTTAAAAACTCTTGTGAAACATCAGTTGCAAATCATTGTTTTACAACCTGCCTTTTTACATTTATTAGCTTCTCTTCTTCCACATAATTCATAGCTTAGTTCACACCGTGCCTTCCATCTGTCGGCCTGTTTCATGTTACGGAAAATTGTGAACCTGACTTTAGTCTCTCACCCACTGAATACTGAAATTGGGTAAGAGAGTAGATTCTAAGTGCTAACACATGCATATATAAATGATAACTATGTGAGGAGAGAACTTATTAATTAACTTGAGTGCAGTAACTATTTCAATATGCATATCAAATCATCACACTGTACATCTTAAATATATATAACTTTTAGTTTAAAAAATCAAGAGCACAATTCCAAGAGGCAGGAGCTAAAATTTTAATTGGATCTGAACCCTATTTGGAAGAGATTAGCCTTGATGCAGATCATCATCTAAGATGTGGCAATTCACATCCTCCTCAGTTTCTCTCAACCTAATCTCGCTACAGTATCCTTCTCTCTTTAGTTCCTGGCTTTTGTGTACTTAGTGCCATGGACTGGCATTGCACATATTGACCTCTACACCTCCTGACTAAGACTTCCACAGTGATAAAATCTCTGTAACTTTTGATTCACATCATACTACACATAGTTGCCACTATCCAGCACATTTGGTTAGGTTTCATATCAGCAATTATGGATTTCCCTAATTTCTCATTGGTAGTCTTAAACTACTTTAATATATCTCATTAAAAGGTGGAAAGATGGTGGTTAAGAGTGTCACTTTAGGGATGAACTCTTAGCATTTGTAACAGCATGAATGGACCTAGAGAATATTGTACTAAGTGAAATAAGTCATTCAGAAAAATATAAATGCCATATGATTTCACTTATATATGGAATCTAAAGAATTATATAAGCAAACAAACAAACCAGAAACAGTTTCACAGATACAGTGAACAGAGTTATGGTTGCCAGAGGGGAGAGGGTTTGGGGGACTGGATGGAAAAGGTAAAGGCATTGAGAAGTTTAGGTTGGTAGTTATAAAATAGTCATGGGGATATAAAGTACAGCACAGAAAATAGAGCCAATAATATAATAACTATGTATGGTGCCAGCTGAGTACTGGAAATTTTGGGGGCAACACTTTATAAAGTATATGATTGCCTAACCACTGTGCTGTAGACCTGAAACAAATACAAAATAATATTCAATGTAAACTCTAATTTTTTTTAAAAAAATATTTTTAAAAATGTGTAGCTTTAGACCAACAATGCCTAAATTTGAATCTTAGTTCTTCTACTTATTTTCTGTGTGTGACTTTGGTACAAATCTCTGTGCTTCAATGGCCTCATCTATAAAATCCCACCTTCTTTCTTTAATGCAAAGAATGAATGACTTAATACATGTGAAGTGCTTAAAACACTGACCAGCATACAACAAGTGGTTTAAGAAATAATAGCTATTATTTCACTGGGACTGGATTTATCTTCCAAATCCAAGTGGGTGAGCATTTTGGCTTTATCATTTACCAGCTATCTGACTCTGTGAAAGTCATTTAATTTTCTTGAGCTTTAGTTGCTTTCTACACTTAAAATGTTGCTGGAAATGGAGGGAAAGTGTAACTTATATGGTGGTTTTTAGGATTGAATGATATTGTACAGATGGGAGGTTGTAATCCTCGAGCTGGACTTGAGTCTGAGCTAGACCAGTGGACAGCATGAAACAATGACTCCTAGATGTCCTTTTAGTGCTTTCACCAGACCAAACTTGTGAATGTGACACAAAGTTCTAGTGTTTAGAAAAATGTCACAGATTGTTAATTTTACAGAAAACATTACCCAACCACAAATTTTAATTTACACATAGTCTAGGAGCACAGTGAAGAAGACCTTGTCCTAATTAACAGGCCTATCTGAAGAAGCATGAGTTGCTGAAGGAAGTCAGATGGAGGGAGAGACTAAAGACCTCATGAGAGAAAAAGTAGCATGAGAGTGGTGTTTAGAAGAAAGGGTCAGACTGAATAGCAGCACCCAGAATGATTACAGTTGGGAAATAAGCAGTGCATTTCATCACTCTATCCCAAGATCCACCCACACCCTTCCCTCTTCTCAATGCTAGGTCCTGTTTACTCTGAAAAATAAAGGTTCACAGTATAGGGGATGTAATCTCTCTGTTGGTAGGAACATAGTCCGTGGATACAAATAATAGTGTAGTGAAGGCTAGGGAGGGGCAAATGTGGGGTAGAGGGAGCCAACGGGGCAATAAACCACAATACAAAAACAAAGGGGACGTCTGTAATCCTTTCAACAATGAAGAAGGAAGCAGGCAGGAGCTTACCTAGCAGAACAGTTGCATAGTGGTAGTTGTATTTGCAACAAAACTTCATAAAATGGTTAGTATTTACATATGAAAGCATCCCAAAGACTCTCAGGTATATCAAGAAAGAGGAATATGGAAATAAAATCAATTTCCTGAGAAGATAATGCCTTTAGTTATTGTTTCAAAATTATATATTTGCACTAACCAGCAGTCAATCTTGAAATGTACCAACTACATATAGTAAAACCTTGCATGTTACCTGTGCAAAGCAAGTGATCAATACCCCTCAAACAAAAAAATCATAATAGTTATTAATTTACATGCAAAACAAACCATTTCCTATCTATACTCTGTTATTAGCATGGCCTTCCTATTTCCAGAACACCTCCACTTACCATCTCACGGGTATGCGTTTTAAGTGTAATGTCTGCTCAAAGGAAGGCTCACTCTGAGATCCTCTTCAAGCCACTATACTCTATACCTTCTCTGTTCAAAGTTTGGTCCATAAAACAGCAATATCAGCATTATTTTGAACTTGTTAGAAATGTAGAATATAGATTCCACAGTAGATCTACTGAAAGAGAATCTGAATTTTAGTATGATTTTCAAGTGATAACCCTCATTAATCTCTGAGAAGCCCGAATCCCCCTCTGCCTGCCCTCAATCTGTGCAGATGTGCAGATATGGTATATCCTGGTAAATTGAGACTTACTTGAGAAGAGCTATAGACCTTAAAAATCTCCACTACCTAATGCTTTGTGGAGAGAAGATATTTAATAATGTTTACCAAGTTGAATTTAGAAATTTGTCTCGTCCATGTGAAAAGCCAATTATTCGTAGCTACTTTATAAAGTAGGTAATTTTAACTTAAAATTAGTGATATTATAGATCAAATGCTGTGATAAGAAAAAACAAAAAGCAAAACCAAAGCTTATCAGTGTTCTCTTCTTCCCATTCCCATAAAATTTTTAGGTTTGCCTCATATAAACAATATATTCACCAGGTTTTTCTAACAAAGAGAAATCAAAGATTAATGAACTTCCTCCATGTTAATCTTCTTGCCCAGACTAGATTCAACAAATTGCATATTGTATCATATTTGACATTTCATTACAACTTGAATGTGAAAATTGTATTTCAAATGGAAATCGGGATTTACTTGCCCAGGATTTTAAAAAAAATTTACTTGTACTTTAAGAGCATTATTTTCTTACTAACTCAGTTCTGCATACCATCCCTTTTACCTTACATTTATTTTTCATCTGAGTGTATGAGTATTGCTCAGATGCAAAAAGAAGAGCACATCACTTCTTATATTAGCTTATATTATTTTTATATGAAACGTGTCAACTTTTCCACTTAAATTACCTACTTTGCAAAGTTCTAATCACATTATAATTTCTCCAAAGTGAAAGAATGTGAGTTTTTTCCTATGAATAGTGTTGAGTTCTCTCTCCTTCTAATTCAATAACCATTTCTTTGAGTGTATTATTCTGAGAAGCAAAGTGAGGATTTGTCTGACAAAGCACACAGTAGTTCAAATGTAGCACTCCACTGTCTATATGTGAGCTTGGAATCTTGTGACCTTGTGTTGTTCCTGACACAAAAAAGGTTTACAGGTAAAAACATGAAATAAAAGATTTGTTAAGTTCCCCTTGACACCATGATTACTTTATAAGCCTGTTCTCTGGTGAAATTTCAATAGATTTCCTGATGATACTGTATTTATTTTAATAACACTTCAAAATACTATTCATTTAATATTCTATAAAAGATAAGCCTAAATAAAGGTTTGTTTGAAATGTTCAAGCACTAAAACATGAAATGTGGAATTAAAACTAAAAGCACTTTCAAGAAAAGAGAATATAAACTATTATTAAAAGAAAAGCAATACAATTCTGATCTACATTGAAGACATGCATTCATTTATTTATAAAGTATTTATTGAGAGATCACTGTGGGCTAGAATTGTGCCACCCCTGGGGATGTTTTGTTAACCAATTTACCCTCATGGATCTTACACTCCAGTGAATGTACATACAGTAAGTGGAAAAGAAATTGTATATATTTCAAATATGTCAAAGCAAAGAAGTAAACAAACAAGGGCAAGTAAGTAAAAAGAGACTACTTCGGGAAGAAGTTTCTAAGGAGGAACCATTTAAGCTGAGAGCTGAGAGCTTGAGGTGGGGGATAGTTTTGGAATTTTTAAGAATTGAAAGAAAGAACAAGTGGCTTGTGCAAAACAATTATATGAGATTATGTTTAAAAGTGAGCCATGGGCAGGTTATCCAAGGCAGATCATAATAGTTTGGATTTTATCTGAAGTACAATTGGCATCTGTCAAAGAAGTTTAACAAGAAAGTGCAATGATTGAACTTATATTTTTAAAATATTTACTTGGATGCTGATTGGAGTGGAAAATAAAGAGAAAATAAACTGATATTGCACCTGCTATCCAAAAAGAGAAAATGGTGGCCTGCATGAAGGTTTTGACAGTAATAACAGAGAGAAACAGATAAGTCTGAGATGGATTTTGGAGGGATGGGACATTACACTGATTGGTTGATTAGATATGGAAAGGAAATTAGCTTTAATGACTATGATCATAAAATTAGCCTCTTCTTTACCTTAATAATATGTGATAGATTTTGCATGGAATAGTTTTAATGATATATAAATTTTATCTGTTTATCAGGAAAATTTGGCAGTTTTATTTGGCATTTAGGATTTTAACCATTTACTATTTTAGATATAAGCAATAGAAAGTGGACCCCATTTAAACAAACACAAATTAATTGGAAAAAATACAAGGAATCTTATATAGTTTAGAGGTAAATGAGCAAAATGAGTTAGGGAGAGCCCTAGAAACTGCAGAAATTACCAGAACAGGTACTTCTAGTCACCAGTGTACCATGGTTAGAATAAAATCTTCTTTCTTTGCATTGATCAGTAAAACAAAAAATCATCAGATTAGTATGGAATCTCAAAAGACCCTGAATAGCCAAAGTAATCCTAATATATAAAAAGCCATGTGGTCGTCATGACCGAAACAACCAGATGGACAACCGAACAGCAGGCTGCATGGGGTGACAAGGCTAGTGGGGGGTTAGTGAGGGATGACCAAATGACTGAACAGCAGGTTGTGTGGGGCGACCAGGCCAGCAGAAGGATTAGTGAGGGACAGCCAAACAACTGAACAGCAGGCTGCATGGGGTGATCAGGTTGGCAAGAAGTGGGGCAGTTGGGGGCAACCAGGCTGACAGGGGGGCAGTTGGGTGTGACCAGGTCAGTGGGGGGGCAGTGAAGGGTGACCAGGCCAGCAGGTGGGGCAATTAGGGGTGACCAGGCTGGCAGGGGGGGGCAGTTGCGGGTGACCAGGCCGGCAGGCAGAGGCAGTTAGGGGTGATCATTCTGGCAGTGGTGGCAATTAGTAGCCAACAGTCCCAGATTGTGAGAAGGATGTCCGACTGCCGGTTGAGGACCGATCCCAGGGAGAATCCAGAAATAAACCCACATGTACATGGTAAAAGAATTTTCCATATAAGAGCCAAAAACATACCATGAAAAACAAAGTCTCTTCAATAAATAGTGCTGGGAAAATTGGAAAGCCATATGCAAAAGAATGAAACTAGACTACTGTTTGTCCCCATATATAAAAATTAGCTCCAAATGTATCAAAAATAGAAATATAAATCCTGAAATTATAAATTAGATAGAAAAATATAGATAATAAACTTATGAACCTTGATATTAGAAAATATTCCATGAATTTGCCCCAAAAATAAATGAATTGGACTATATCAAAATAAAATGTTTCTGCACAGCAAAAGAAACTGCCAACAAAACCAAAAAGCAACCACTGGAATAGAAGCAGATATTTGCAAACAATAGCTCCGACACAAGGTTAATATCTAAAATTTATAAAGAATTCTTACAACTCAACATCAAAACAAAACAAAAAAAATCCAATTTAAAAAATAGGTTAGGAACCTGAACAAACTCTTCTCCCAAAAAGACATACAAATGGCTAAGAGACCAAGAGAAATATGATCAACTTCAGCAGCTATCAGAGAAACTCAAATCAAATCTATAATGAGATACCACCTCACACCTCTTAGAATGCCTATTATCAGCACAACAAATAATAAGAAGTTTTGGAGAAGTTGTGGAGAAAAAAAAATATTTCATTCACTGCTGAATGTAAATTGGTACAGCCACTATGGAGGTTCCCCAAAAAATTAAGAATAGAGTTGCCATATGATCCAGCAACCCCTCTTCTGAGTACCTACCCCAAAATTTGAAAACATATTTTTGCAAAGCCAAGAGCACCCTATGTTCATTGCAGAATTATTCATGGTGGCCAAAACATGGATACAACTGAAGTGTCTTTCAATGGATGATCGCACAAAAAAGATGCACAGCTCTGGCCTGTGTGGCTCAGTTGGTTAGAGCACGGACCTATTCACCTGAAGTCACAGTTATGGTTTCTGGTCAGGGCACATACCTGGGTTGTAGGTTTGGTCCCCAGTTAGGATTCACACAATAGGTAATCCATTGATCTAGGTATCTCTCTCACATTGATGTTTCTTTCTTTCTTTCTTTTTTTTTTAACTCTCTCCCTCTCTTTTCTCTCTAAGATCAATTAAAAAAAATAGAAAATGTGGTGCAAATATACAACGGAATACTACTCAGCCATATGGAAAGATGAAGTACTATCATTGCAGCAACATGGATTAATCCTGGCATTTAATATGCTAAATTAAATAAGTCAGACAGTTTGACATTCTGTTCAATGCTTCTTTGTCTCTGTATCTATTTTTGTTCATCAGTTTATGATGTTCATTATATTCCACAAATGACTGAGATCATGTGCTGCTATTTATCTTTCTCTGACTGGCTTATTTCGCTTAGCATAATGATCTCCAGTTCCATCCATGCTGGTGCAAATGGTAAAAGTTCCTTCTTTTTAATAGCGGTGTATTCTGAATGTACTCTTTTGAAAGGTGTCTATTTAGATCCTTTGCTCATTTTTGACTTGGGTTATCTTACTTTTGTTATCTTATATGAGTTCCCTGTAAATTTTGGAGATTAAACCCTTATCTGAGATAGCATTGGCAAATATGCTCTCCCATGCAGGGGGCTTTCTTGTTCTCATTGTTGTTTTGATTTCAATCTCTCGGATGACTAATGACTGAGCATGTTTTCATATATCTCTTGGCCTCATGTACATCCTCTTTTGAAAGGTGTCTATTTAGATCCTTTGCTCATTTTTGACTTGGGTTATCTTACTTTTGTTATCTTATATGAGTTCCCTGTAAATTTTGGAGATTAAACCCTTATCTGAGATAGCATTGGCAAATATGCTCTCCCATGCAGGGGGCTTTCTTGTTATTTTGTCAATGGTTTCTTTTGCTGTGCAGAAGCTTTTTATTTTGATGAGTCCCATTTGTTTATTTCCTTCTTAGTTTCCATTGCCCAAGGAGCTGTATTGGTAAAGATATTGCTCCAACAATTGCCTACTATTTTGCTGCCTATGGAGTCTTCTAAGATTTTTATGATTTCCCGTCTCACATTTAAGTCCTTTATCCATTTTGAGTCTATTTTTGTGTATGTTGTAAATTGGTGGTCTAGTTTCATTTTTTTGCATGTATCTGTCCAATTTTCCCAACACCATTTATTGAAGAGACTCTCTTAATTCCATTGTATGCTCTTGCCTCCTTTGTCAGATATTAATTGAGCATAGTGGCTTGGGTTGATTTCTGGGTTCTCTGTTCTGTTCCACTGGCCTATACGTCAGTTCTTGTGCCAGTGCCAGGCAGTCTTGAGAACATATAGAGACAAAGAATCATTGAACAGACTGTCAAACCTCAGAGGGAAGGCTGGGGAGTGTTGGGGGGATGGGTAAGAGGTAAACCAAAGTCTTGTATGCATGCATATAAGCATAACCAATGGACACACACACTAGGGGGCTGAGGGCATGTGAGGGGAGGTGGGAGAGGCTGGGGGTAGGGGAGGAGGTCAAGGGGGTAAAAGGAGACATATGTACTACTATTTGTAATACTTTAAACAAAAAAAATAAAAAAAAGGAAAAACAGAGGAAGATACAATCTAATGGAAATATATGTCATGTTCACGGACTGGAAAAATTAACATCATTAAAATGTCTATACTACCAAAACAATGTCTAGATAAATAAATAAATAAATAAATAAATAATAAGTCAGACATTAAAAGTGAATTGCCATATGATTTCTTTCACTCATATGTGGAATATAAAACTGAAAGCAACAAGTGAACAAAGAAGAACAATCAAAAATGGACAAACAGAATTTCAGACACAGACAATAGTTTGGTGTTTATCAGAAGGAAGGGTGTGGGGCCTATTCAAGGGTAAAAGAGATCAAATATATGGTGTCAGAAGAAGATCTGACTTTGGATGGTGGGCACACAATGCAATATAGAGATGATGTACCATAGAATCTTACATTTGAAATGTATATTATCTTTTTAATCAATGTCACCCCAATAAATTTAATTTAAAAAGAGTTTCAGTGTCCCCAAGTTTGAGAGGGTTTGATTATACATTCCTTTGTGATACTGGGTTTATAAGGAAAAGGACTTGTTAAAAATACTTCCAAGGGCCTTTCCAACTTCATGGTGAGAGCCGTATATACCTTGAATTGCAGTCCAACTATCACTGCATGAAGCTAGAAAGACATCATTTCCCCAAAGAAGATGGATGCTGGGAAACCACAAACCTGAATATACCCATGAAAATAACATCTACTTGTTTCAATTGTGTAAATTAAACAGTTTCAATTTTCAAGGTTGATCTTAAAGATATTTATTATATTTCATTCATAGAATGGAATCTAAAAGATATACCATAGATGGTAACCTGGAATGAATCAGTATATTCTGTAGGTAGTGTTTAGTTTGGTAAAATTTATCTGCAAGCCATAAAAATACCTGCTTCTAGCCTTTACCTATCACCATTGCTTGTTGCAAAATTGGTTAGCTGTTGATGGTTTCTCAGTAATTCCCTTCTTTATTAGGGAGTTAAGTTGTTTAATCATTTTTATTTTGCTCCATTTACCTTACATCTGTCTGATTAGTCCAATTCCTCTATGAAAAGCAATACTGGGACTACACAGATTTTGATCTTTTCCATCACCACTTACATTTTAAATTCTTTTTGCAGATACTAAGACAATTATATTGTTATGTGAGGAATTAATAAATGAATGGAAAGGAAAAAAAAAGGCTTCTTTTCATTGCTATGCCTGCCTTTAAAGATATGTCTGGAATAATCATTTGGAATTTAGTATCGAATAAAATTAAACCACTTGATTACTTGCCAAAGAATAAATCCATGAATGCTAATTTGTTCTTCTTACTGCCTGTTAAATCAAGGCACATTGTTCCTTATGCCTGATATCCTTGAGGGTACTTAATAAGCAGTATTTCTATCCCTCAAGAGACTTTACCCAAATCTAGCAATTTTAATATAGCCATGCTAATTGAATGAATTTATAAAAGAAGTGTGTGTGAAGAGCAACAGTATTTGAACATCCTTGTTGAGGCAGTATGGCAGAAAGGCTAAAGGTCTCGCTAAGTTAAATAAGTCAGACGGAAAAAGATGTACAGCCCTCTCCTATGTGGCTCAGTTGTTTGGAGGTCACAGGTTTGATCTCAAACATGAGTTTGGATCTTATTTCTTCCAGTTATGACCTGTGTGGTTTTAAAAGCACGAATTATCCTAAGTCCCTTTCCTTTTGTATGTAAGATGAGTATAAAAATACACAGAGGGGTTTTTTTTTATCATGAAATTATCTTTGATATATTTTTAAGTACCCAATAATCGGTGGTGATGATAATGGTGAAGATGATGTAGAAGCACATAGTAGGTCACAAAGAAAGAACTGTGCTGTGAGAAAATGTCTGCCCCCAAAACAATATGCAAACTAAAGCAGAGAAGCAGC
>NW_006300371.1:2099496-2131275 GCF_000327345.1 Myotis davidii | reverse complement strand
CACAGAGTACAGTAGCATTTTATTTTTTTCTCAGAAAATTATTCGGCTTGTCGGTTAGTAACTAAACTTTAATATTACTTGACAAAGTTCATTTTATTTCATCATATTAACTCTCTTCCTCTAGTCAAAATTATTGAGGCAGGTGGTATGATTGCTGGCCATGGGAAGCTATCAGTACAGTATTGGGCTGTTAGTTACCAAAGGCATCTGAGGAGAATACACAAGTGGTGATTTTCTCCCCCTGGTGAATTTAACAGCATGAAATTCCAGATAGTCTTTCCCGCTATATCTAACTTCTTTAAAAATAAAATAAAATAAAATTGCAGACTGCCTTTTTTTAATAAGAGTGCAGAATGCTGTCTACATCATAGAGTAATCCTTTTCAGGCAGGAATACAGGGTATAATTTTCTACATAAATGGAAAAAAGTAATCTTATCTCCAGTATATCCTTCTTCTGTGTTATGCAGGTTGAGCCAGGCTATAGCTGTTGACAGAAAATTCTCCACTCCAATGAGAAGCAAAGATGAGAAGAGGTATTGCAATAGTAGTAGAAAAGCCTTATATAATGAGACAAATCCCAGCACCTCCAGGGAATTCATTCAGTATGAAAATCATTTCATGTTTATTTCATTATGGGAATGATACACTGTCTATGGAAAGTACAGAAGTGAGGCTATTCGGACAATCATTTTAATAGGGTGAATTGCTTTGGATCTTCATGTGGTTTTGCAAACAACAGCATGTAAGCCTCTTTGTCTACAGCACCATGCTTCAAAAAGTCCAATCTATCATAGTATGGTGGCGTTAGCACCTCTTATTATATAAACCTGTCAGGGCATTACAACATAAACAACACATCCTGCCCAGCTGCAAAACACTTATTCGTGGAGTCCATTTAGTTTCATAAACTTTTTCTAAGTCTCTGACACTTTAAACAAACCGACAGGCATTTATATTGTGGTTGTGATATGTTTTCATGTGCTGATCCATTTATATGTTGCCATTTAAATACAAGTATTATATGGAGATGTACACATATACATGATATATACAGCAATTCGTTGACTACAAACATGTACTTAAAAATATGTATTCTTCAGGAATCACAAATAGCTTTCTTCCACGTGTGTGTGTGTGTGTGTGTGTGTGTGTGTGTCTAGGTGGGTGTGTATGTGTGTGTGAATGAATATATGTCTGTCTATATAAAATAGTAAATAAACTGTGAAGTATGGCAAACTGTTCTTGGCTTACATATCTATTTTCTGTAGGGTAATTACTATCTAAACTGAACTTCCTCGGTGAAACATGTCCTGAGGCAATTCTGCATCATAGCACTGTGGTTTAGAGAATTGGCCCCAATTTCTTCCAACTAGACCATTTAGAAGTCTCCCCAAGTATTGATAAGAAGAGCTACAGCCATTCACAGAGGAGAGCATGCTTATATGAAGAATGACAAGTATACTTTCAAGGGACTAAGATTTGAAATATTGATATAGTCACATTAATTGAATCTTTGCCTTGAGAAGTGATTACAAAAATGTTGCTCCAATATTAATTTGTATCTGCTTTGGATAACATTAACATTAATTTCTTTGCCAGTCCCCATTACTCTTTTATTATTCATTAGCATCTCTCTTTGCATGTGTAAGAGACCTTGATGAAGCATGTTTATTCATACACTAACCTTTTTAAATAATTCTAACAGCTCTCTAACAGTAACCTTCCTGGCATGCTGAATATCTTGTCTTTGTTTCATTATTCAATGCTTGCACTCTATCCTCCACTTGAGATGCTGAACATGAATCATACTCCTCTTCCTATCGCTCTTTTCCTCCCACTAAAATGTCCTTTGCAGCCCGATCCCACAGGAGAGCTCTGCTCACAAAATACTGCAGCAGGGGCAGTATAATTTCCATAGATCTTGAGTGTAATTGTCGATCTATTTTTCGGTAAAACATCATATATGTGCTACCATATTTTAGTTTGTTGTTCATTTACTGTTTGTTAGAATATTTCGTTTGAGTTCACCTTTGCTGGAAGCTCTGGAGGTGACCTTTTGTCGTTTCTTTGTGTATGTGAGCTCTCAGGCTTATTTTTCTGAACAGATAACACAGAGAGGGAGGAAACTAGAAGAGTAGAATCAGTAAAGTAATTACATTTTGCTGTAAGTCAGGACATCATTGTTTTAAGACTCATAAGTCTATACGTATATTTTAAAGTGAGCAAATATAATTTTTATTTGAATTTTGGGTTAAATGTTAGACACCTAACTTAAAATAAAACTTAAGACTACCTCTCACGTAAAATCACAGATTGTCTTCTTTTTGCTTTCAACTTAATTTTTTATTTTTACTGAGGAACAGACCAAAATATTTGTTTAGTATTTCTGGCACTAAGCCTTCTATTTATGATAGTGAAGGGACACTATATATAAAATGTGCTAAGAAAAAATAAATTCTCTTATCACTAAAATAATGGTTTTCCTAATTTTAAGGAAGGGAATTACTTATTTTTCTATTAGTTAAATATACACGTTCCCATAACTTCTTATACTTTGTCACAAAACAGAAATGAAAAAAAAAATCCATAACTCAGGAGAGTTGGCAAGCAGCCTAACAATTTTCATGTGACAGATTGCAGAATTATGTAGAATTATTTGTTACTTTTGTTCATAAATGCACTGACTATAAATTTAATTTGAAAACATTCCACTTTTTAACTTGTAATATGTTTGGATCACACTGAATAATTTATTATTACTAATTGTTTGCTTTATAAGAATGTTTGTTTCATGTTGAGGCCTGAAGCCTGCACATCAAGCTCCTACATCAAATATGTTTTCTTTTTCCTGAACCCAGGATAGTACAAGGAAGGGCTAATGGCAAAGACCACCTGTGGCTGCAGTGCACAGAGGTCCTGGGCTTGGTATAACTTTGAAAATCAAATACTTTAGACACCTTTTATAATTTGTTAGATCCAAGGTTAATTCAATTAAATGACTTAATTAAACCACTTAATTAAATTTACTATTGTCTTCACCACACTCCGGGATAAGAGAACATTGCAGGCTGCAACCTAAACAACATATGATGTTAACTCACAAATCAAGAAAATGAGCTCTGTAAGGTGAAGTGCGGTGGATATAGGGAGATATTGTGTGACGCGATGTACCAGTGGTGGAACAGAGCAAATGCTGCCCCACTATTAAAAGCAAGAACAGGTTTCCATCTAATAAGCCCAGTGATGTTTTACTTTGATAGAAGCAGAGCCATGGGGCTTTAATCGTAGCAAAGACAGGAAAAAATTCCAATTAAATGAAGAGATTTTAGACATTGAGTGCAAATTTTAAAATTTCATGGGACTTAAGTAATTAAGTAGATAAGTGAATGGCCCAAAATACATAAAGAGATAAAGGGCATTTCTCTCTCTCTCTCTCTCTCTCTCTCTCTCTCTCTCTCTCTCTCTCTCTCTCCTCTCTCTCTCTCTTTTCCTCACTCTCTCTGACAAAGAGGTAGTCCCATGGCAAATTTTAGTTAACACACATAGCATAGTGTGTGTGTGTGTGTGTGTGTGTGTGTGTGTGTGTCTGCCATGTCACATATAGATCTATCCCCTCAATCTTAATAATAACTACAAACCAAATCCCTACTATTGTACATTTATATTTTTCCTGTCATTGTCCATACATTATCAACCATGCTGAGATTAACAGCCTTAAAAGTACATCTTTGTAAAATTTTTTTATCTCTTCAGAATGAATTACTAGGAATAAAATATATTGGTTAAAGGAGTTAGAAAGAGAAGTCAGAGCACAATTGGGCATAAATTAATGAACATTTCTCCAGAAAATTTATTCCAATTTACATCCCCCTCTGGCAGTTTCTGAGATATGGTTTCTCCTAACTTCTTATCTGTCCCAGGTTGGTCATTGTCCTCATTTATCACTAATTTTGGTGATTAAGCAGTTTGATACTGCTTTTTTAAATGTGTTACATAATACTTATCTTATACCATGCTCTAATTATATCTCAATGATTTTTCTGGATGTTCTATTCTATTTCGATGATATGTATACCTACTATTTTATCACTACAGCATATTTATAGTTATACTAGAGGCCCGGTGCACAAAATTTGTTCACTCAGGCGGGGTCCCTCAGCCCTCCTGCACCCTCTTGCAGTTCAGGAGCCCTTAAGAGTTGTCCGACTGATAGCTTTGGCCCGTGCCCTGTGGGGAGTGGGCCTAAGCCGTCAGTCGGACAGTCTTAGCGCTTCTATGGAGGTGGAAGAGGCTCCTCCTCACCAGCCATGAGTCCAGCTTCTGGTGCACTGACCACCAGGGGTTAGCTCCTGCATTGAGCGTCTTCCCCCTGATGGTCATTGGACATCATAGTGACCAGTCATTCTGCTGTCCAGTCAATTTGCATATTAGCCTTTTATTATATAGGATATATATATATATATATCCGAACAACCTGTCGACTGGTTGCTATGATACACACTGACCAACAGGGGACAGACACTCGACACACAGTATTGGGTTCTTTCCTGTCTGGATCGGGCCTGCAGGGATCGGGCTGAAACTGGCTCTCCAACACCCTCCGAGGGGTCCCGATTGCGAGAAGGTGCAGGACACGCCAAGAAACCCCACCAGTGCATGAATCCATGCACCAGGCCTCTAGTTGATTTATAATGAATCAATATCTGGCAGTGCAGAAACTACTTACCTCTCTTTTTCATGATTTGTTATTCTACTATTTTAATTTTTCTGGATGAGTTTTAGAATTAAATGTTTAACTTTATTCAGATCATTTATTTGAATAACAAAAAGCAAATGGTATTTCTATGGAAATGATTATAAATTCAAATATGTATTTGAAGCAAATTAGCTTCTTTTCCACAATAAAATTGTCATCCAGGACAAATGATTTTACTCTATTTATATATTTTTATAACAACAAAGTCTGTACTTCTGTTAACATAGTGCTTTGTGATATACTTTTGATACTTTTAAGAAACAATTGTGTAGTTTATTTTTTTTACATATAAGCACTATTTACCTTATGTAAAATGTAATCTTACATGTATTATACATTTTGTTATTGTGAATGGGAGATTCTTTCTGGTATAATTTGTAACTGATATTTTCTGGAAATATAGAAGAGATACTATGTTTTATATATTGACTTTGTAACTGGCTGTTTCAGTAAATTTCTTAGTTTAAAAGAGGATAAAGGGGGGGATAAATGGTGTTGGAGGGTGACTTGACTTTGGTGGTAAACACACAGTATAATATACAGATGACATATTATAGAATTGTACATATGAAACCCATACTCTTTTATTAACCAATGTCACTCCAATGAATTCAATTAAAATAAATAAGCAAATAAAATTTTAAATTGAAGTAGTTAGGATCAAAGCAATCCTGTAAATTTAATGATGATAAAAATTTCTTTCTTCTTTATTAATACTTGCCATTCACTTATTTCCCTCCCTCCTTTTCTCCCTCCTTTCCTTCCTTCCTTGATTTATTAATTGGAGTTTTTTTTATAGGGGAATGGGAGGCTGAACAATTCTTGTGAATATGAAGATACTATCTTATTCCTTGTAGATATTCTTTGAGTATTAAATTTCTGAAAAGTTACCTGAAGTATTCTTTAATTTGTTAATATCATGCTGTTCAAAAAAGTACCCTTTTTTTTTTTTGCATCCCTTATATGTGGAATCTAAAGAGAAAAGTTAAATTCATAGAATCAGAGTAGAAAAGTGGTAGCCAGAGGCTGGTAGTTGGGGCAAGAAAAGAAAGGTTGATAAACAGATACAAATTTTCAGATATAAGATAAGGCCTGAGGAGCTAATGTAAAACACGGTAACTATAATTACTAATACTGTAAATAATTACTCTGTCAGAGCTTAGTTAAATGCAGTTAAAAAGGTTATTTTACAATAGGGCCTCTTATATTCTTTTACACATACATATACAAAAGCACACTCTCTGAGAATAAATGTGAGCCATAGCTCACATGCATTTGAACACAGAACCATTTTTTTTTCTTTTATTATAGAACATACTAGAGGCCCGGTGCACAAACTTTGTGCACAGAGGGGGTCCCTCAGCCCAGCCTGCACCCTCTCCAATCCAGGATGCCTGGGGGGATATCCAACTTTTGGTTTAAGAGGCCTAAACTGACAGTCAGACATCCTTAGTGCAATCCAAGACCACTGGTTCCTAACCACTCACCTGCCTGACTGCCTGATTGCCCCTAACTGCTCCCCTGCCTGCCTGATTGCCCTTAACACCTCTGCCTCGACCCCTACACCCAGGACTCAGGCTTGCCTCTGGCTGGCCACAGGCACCCGGGACCCGGGCTTCCCTTCTTCTGGGTGGCCACAGACACCTGGGACCCCTGGTGGCTTGGCCTGGACCAGCCGCAGGCGCCCGGGATAGCGGACGGCTTCGCTTGGGACCACAGGCAACTTCACATGGGACTGGCTTTGTTAGGACAGACGTCTGATCTAATTAGCATATTACCCTTTTATTAGTATAGAGATTATATCTTCAAAAAGAAGTTTTCTAATGATCTCAGTTTGAGCACCAGATCTACATTTAATCTTAAATTTCGTGTTAAAAAATAGCTTTAGATTTTTAGCACTTTTATATTAATAATGTATTCTCTCTTATATTGTTCAATATTATCCAAAAAGAATGATGGATTTAATGAAATGCCATATCATGTAATTTTGGCTTCTGTGACTTAAGGATTTGTAAATTGCATTGATAGGCTCTCTAATGTTCAACTATTCTACCGTCTATATAATAAACTCATATAAGAAGCTCATTCAAATCCACATCACTGGTAAATGAGATATTTCTGTAGAATTTATTTTTGTACAAGTACTTTTTCAAGTTTCCTTACAATTGCAAGACTGATTTCTTTTTTAAAAAAAGATATTTCCAACATTTTTATGTCATTTGCTCTGTGATTATGCTTTGTCTATTCCTTGAAAATTTTATAGATTTATTGCATGAAAGAATTTGGTGAGATTCTATTTAGAGAGATTTCTTGATTTTTTTCTTTTTATTAAACTTTTCATGATTAATTGACTGTTCCCATTTTCTCATTTTTGAATTGATATTGGTAATTTATGTTTTCTAACACATTGTACATTTCCATGTATCAGTACAGGGCTAACCTGTCTGGTGGTTTTACAATTTTTGAATTTTATGCATTTGATCATTCTCACTTGTAGTGTGACATGTTGCTCTCATATATTTTATTATTATATTAGCAGGCAGAATTTTCCCTTCTTTCTCTCTTTCCTTCCCCTCACCTGTGCTGGTTCCTAGGCTGCCCTGATGCCTCTATTCAATGAGCCTTAACTAGGAACTCTGATTGCTATGTAAAGAGGGTAACAACCTCTGCCATCGATGCAGAAAAATAAGGATTTATTCTGAAGATTTCAGCCCCTCATCTCTACAGTTCTTTCTCTCTCTCTGTTCAGTTATAGATTAATCATCTTTTAATTCTGAATAACACTTTGATTGGAAATCATTCTCCCTCAGAATTCAATAAGCATTACTATATTATTTCCAAGCACCTAGATTTGCTGTTGAAAAGTCCTATGCCATCTGTGTTTTCTAATCCTGTAGATGAAATATGGTTTTAATAGTTTAGTTGCCTCTGGATTTTCTTTTTCTTTTTGTTTTCCTCTGAAAGCTTTTAACACCTTCTATCCCCCATTACTGTCTTCCAAAGGTTCACAGTGATGTATGTTGAAGTAGGTCTTTTTCATTCCTGTGCTGGGTGTTCAGTCCTTAATCTGGGTACTTATGTTACTCGATTCAAGAAAATGTTATTGAATCGTATCTTTGATAATTTCTTTCACATATTTTTGCTATTATTCCTTTCCAACAGTCAATATTTTCAGATATTAGCTTTCACAGACTGATCCACTTATTTTATTTTCTTTAGTATCCCCAGTTTTTAGTGCTATTTTCTGCTCTATATGCTTCTTTTCAACATATGCATATTATATATGTCTCTCTGTGTGTACAATTTTTGTTTTTCTACTTTTAAAAGAAGTTTTGTGGAGTCCTTATTCTATGAGTATAATAAACATCCTGTATTTGTTTTATTGATGTTATATCTTTTCATATTGCGGTAAGGATATTTTAGTGATTTTTTAAGGCTTTGCTTTAGTCTTTGGCCATAATATTAGAACCTTTCTTCAACTGCCTGGAGATCCTTGGCAGCTTGAATGAAGCATTAAGAAGTTTGCTGTAGCTCTCTCTCACTCAGCAAGTAAAGAGCTTCTCTGTAAAGCAATAGAGTTCCTATTCAATTTTGTGGGTAACTTTCAAGTTTGTATAGGTGTATGCCTGTGTGTATTTCTGTGTACACACACACACACAGACACATGCACGCACGCACAAACACACATATTTTTATTGAATAAATTCATAGATTTATAAATTTATAAAAATACAAATATATAAAGTATAAATATAAAAACATAAGTATTAATTTACATATTATTAACTATAAATACCCACGCATAAGTACATATACATAATGCATCACAATACATGCACACACATATACATGTACACATACATAAACACACACACATATACATGTACACCTACATAAACACACACACACTCACACACATATACACACTTGTTTTACAGTCCATTGTGTTATCCATTTTCCTGGAGAAAAATCCCTTTATTCTCTACCAGACTGAGGAATGAGAAGGGACAATAATAAATTTAGCTACCAAGATTAAATAATTCATGTTAGGAAAGGAACAAGTGAATCTCACCGTTCAATATTTATACTTTCTTTTAATTCTTCAACTTGGTTTTAACAGGTTTCAGCTTTCTTTTGCCTAAGTCTGTAACCAGTTGTCCTTCTGTGTTGTTGTTTTTTTCTTTTTAAATATATATTTTATTGATTTTTTACAGAGAGGAAAGGAGAGAGATAGAAAGTTAGAAACATCGATGAGAGAAACATCAATCAGCTGCCTCCTGCACACTTCCCACTGGGGATGTGCCTGCAACCAAGGTAGAAGTCCTTGACTGGAATCAAACCTGGGACCTTTCAGTCCACAGGCTGATGCTCTATCCACTGAGCCAAACTGGTTATGGCATGTGTTGTTGTTTTTTATTCTAAAATTGTGTCATTCTTGTTTCTTTTCCTTAATTCTTTTCCCTTGTGAACTTATATATATACTAGAGGCCCAGTGAATGAAAATTCATGCACTAGAGGAGGAGTCCCTCAGTCTGACCTGCCCCCTCTCACAGTCTGGGAGCCCTCAGGGGTGGGAGGTGACCCGGTGATCAGGGAAAGGCGACATCCCATCACACCTCTGCTGCTGCCACTGCTGGCAGCTCAAGTCTTGGCAAGCCCTGGTTACCTGAGCCTCAGGCGGCCCTGGGCAGCTGGACAGTCACCATCTGAGGTTTGCCTGCACCTCAGGCAGGCCCTGGATGACTCGGGGCCTGAGGGGACTGGGGGACTTCAGAGGCAGGTGTACAGAATGGCCAGGCCCTCCCCCAGGCGCACCTGTCACACACCTGCCGCCCCAGGGTCCCCCAGTCCCCTCAGCCCCTCAGGTGTGGCTGTGGGCACTGCCATCTTTGAGGGTGTGGCAGTCAACTAGCATATTCTTTCGTTATTGGCTGTGGGTGCCACCATCTTTGAGATGGGGTAAGGGTTAATTAGCATATTCCCTCTTTATTAGATAGGATAGTGGTTCAAAAGCGGAGATAAAAAAATGTAATCAATTTACCTTTTCATCAGAAACCCTTTTAAATTAATCTTTTATTTTTACTATATAGTTTAGAGCTATATTGTCTTAAGTGGCAGGAGAGTTTGACTGTAATAAGATTGTTTCCTTCATTATGCGAGCTGACCACCAAGGGGCAGACACTCAATGCAGGAGCTGTCATGATGCACACTGGCCATTTAAAAATAAACAATACAATTGACCTGGTGCTGAAAAACCAATACTTGCCTTCCCCCAAGGGTAACACAGGCCCTGCCACCACCCCGGAGCAATACTCCATAAAATCGCAGGCCATGCTGCCTAGAACCCATGGTGCAAAATGCAGCCCACAGCCCAGTCTAGCTCAGAAATAGTCAATGTGGGCACTGGGTAATGACATCACATAGCAATGCCTGGCTTCCTTTCCTAGCAACTAGCCTTCTTGGAGGTTCTTCAGCCCAGGAATCTGACTTGCTTTATACCCAGGTGGAAACATTTTACAGTTTAACCAAATATCTGTGAAGTGTTTTCATATGCCTCATCTCATTTGATCCTCACAGAAGTCCTAGAGTAGGTAGATAGGAGACTTGGTAGAATCTTATACTCTTTTTATTACCTGGAAAATGGAAATTTAGAAAGTTAAGGAACTTGACCTGACTGAAAAGAAGAAATAGTGGAACTTGAAAATGACTTAAGGTTTTCTCACTGCACAGAATACAGTCAAACACTGCTACAGTTAAATATTTTACCCTTTGTTCTCCCTGTGTGATCTACAATAATAATCTGCTTTGTGTTGATATTTACTGTTGTGTTGATGACAATTACCTGAAAGAGTAATTGCTTTACTGGGCTGGAAAAAGTTTAGCTAAATCATAAAGCAGGTCTAACTAAGTAAGTTTATTCCATATCTATAAAAGGCTAAGTTGACTCACACATGCGCGATATATATAAAGCTCTCATTGGCACCGATTGCAGTATGTGTATCAACCTGTCATTGTTGATCATGAATTTGGTTGACACTTCTATTATAGAGAAAGGGCAAATAGTGATATTAAAATATTTCTTCTAATTAATTTCCTTTCAATGTGCATGAATTCGTGCACCAGGATACTAGAATTAATATATTTGTTGCAATATTGCTATTTGTTCCTTTCTCTTTTTTTAAGTTTTCTTTTTTGTTGTTAAAGCCATGGTTTTCTTGGTGTTATCAGGAAAGTTGTTGTTGTTGTTTTTGTATCCTCCTTTATATTGCAGATTATTTAATTGATTTTAAGCTTACTAATATTTAAATTTATTTACACCTTTCAAAAGCTCACATAAAAAATAATAATATCTATGAGCATGCCAGTATTGTTTTAGTCTCACATTTATATACATAGGGGGATTAGCTTAATTTTACTTCTCTACTACACTGACTTCTTCTATTCACATTTTGGCCATTAAAATAAAATATTTAGGCCCTGGCAGGGTGGCTCAGTTGGTTGGAGCACCTACTCATATATCAAAAGGTTGCAGGTTTGATCCTGGTAAAAGCATATATCTAGATTGTGGGTTCAATCCCTGGTCAGGGTGCATACAAAAGCAACTAACTGATCAGTGTTATTTTCTCACATTGATACTTCTCTTTCTCTCTCTTTCGTCCTTCATTTCTCTCAAAAAACAATAAAAAATAATAAAATAAAATATTAAAGTTTGATTTTAATATTTTAGATCAATATAACAATAAATATTTACTCTTTTTTTAAAATATATTTTATTGATTTTTTACAGAGAGGAAGTGAGAGGAATAGAGAATTAGAAACATCGATGAGAGAGAAACATTGAACAGCTGCCTCCTGCACACCCCCACCGGGGATGTGCCCGCAACCAAGGTACATGCCCTTGACCGGAATCGAACCCGGGACCCTTCAGTCCGCAGGCCGATGCTCTATCCACTGAGCCAAACCGGTGCTGGCTAAATATTTACTCTTAATTATGGTTTTGAACTTAGTTTACATATCATACATTTTGAATTTTAACACCTTTTTATAGATTAATGTTCATTGACATTCCATTAGAATCATAACTTCTTTATTGTTGACAAGTTAATTTTGTTTGAAAATTCCATGTTGTTTATTTTATGAAATGTTTCAGGATTAGTAGTAAATAATATAATTTGTAGTATATATGAGAAAGACATTTCCTTGTCTTTGCACATCAGTTACAATATTAGATATTAAATTCTTGATTCACATCCATTGTTCCATTGTCTTCAGGCATTTAGTTTTTTTACATAAAAAATCATGGCCAATTGGAATTTTTCTTCTACTTTATGAACAATATGTTTTATTTTGTTTTTATTTTCAATCTGCCTAGATATTTTTCATGTTGAGAGATGGAGATAATTTTTTGTAGCACAATACTTTAAAATTTTTGTTGGGGTATATCAATAAGTATTTATATGTGCAATTATTAATTTACATGGAAATATTACATTTTTCATAGAGTTTCCCCTTAGTGCAATATTGGGGACCATTTTTTTAAATGCCAAATAGTCAAAGACATTTTTGGAGCAAACTCAAAGTTTATTTGGCAATAAAATTCACTCATAGTCTGACTATATTTATGACTTATTAGCTTCCAGTGAATTTTACGTACTAAAGAATAAACTAGCCCTAACCAGTTTGACTCAGTGGATAGAGCATTGGCCTGCAGACTCAAGGGTCCCGGGTTCGATTCTAGTCAAAGGCATGTACCTCAGTTGTGGGCACATCCCCAGTGGGGAATGTGCAGGAGGCAGCTGATCAATGTTTCTCTATCATCGATATTTCTGGCTCTCTATCCCTCTCCTTTCCTCTCTGTAAAAAATCAATAAAATATATTTTTTTAAAAAAGAATAAACTAGAATTACTTTTTGAGACATAATGACTAATACAAATTTACTTGTTTCTATCCTCCATCTCCTATTTTTTCTTAATTTAATGATTAGCAATTTTAGGACACCTAAACTATACATGAGGAAATCCATTATTAATCTGATTTTTGCCCGAGGCTCAGTCATTTTGTACATTGAGAAACTTTATCTGGTTCTGGTCTCTCAAAGCTTTTTCAAATCTTCTCCTTTACTTTTGTGAACCTAGTAATCAGTTTTGTTGCCATTTTGGATTACAGATTCTGGATTCTCTATTCATTTTTAATTTTGCTTACAAAAATGGCCAATTCTTTTCTGAGTTTATCTTTTTCTTGTACTATTTTTCAAAAGGCAAAAGTGAAAGTCAATACAATGATTTTTTCCAATCACTCCCCCTAGGTCTACAGGATCGAATTTCCTTGATTTGCCTTCCAAATATCACTGGTAACAACTGCTTTACCAAATGTTTTACAGCATATAGGTCTCCATCTTTCAAGTCTCTAATATCAATTTTCTTCTCATCTGTCCCACTACACTAATTTAGTTCTTGTTTTGGTAACATCAAACATACAAATAGTTGTATTATTTTATGTAATGACAGCTGTTTAAAGATATGAACTCCAAATTTCACAATTCATATACTTAGACTTTTATTTATCATTCATGTGAAGGTTTCCATAGAATTTCCTCAATTTGGCTCAAATTTCTTTCCTAAATGACAATATAGGGATTCAGTGCTCTTCCATGTTATTTCTCATCTTCAATTGTGGCTTCCAAAATCACCACCATATTTTATGCAAAGTTGTGGAATAGGATAAAAATATGGAGAATTTTGTGTAGAAGACTTTTTGTTGTTTATTTTCACTCTAGTAAGAACACATATGATATCTACACTCAACAAAATTTTAAGTGTAAAATACAGTATTATTAACTAGAGGCACTGTGTGATAGAGCATATCTCTACAATCTATTTTTGCATAACTGAAACTTTATACCCATTAAACAAATTGCCATTCTCCACTTCCCCCAACCCTGGCAACCATTATTCTACTTTCTGTGGGGTATTTTAGATACAACATATAATGACAATAATGTGGTGTTTGTCCTTTCTGTGATTGGTTATTTCACTTAGCATAATGTCTTTCAGGTTCACCTTTGTTGTTGCATATGTCAGAATTTCCTTCTTCTTAAAGGCTGAATAATATTCTATTTTATGTATATACTAGAAGCCTGTTGCACGAAGATTCGCGCAGTAGGCCTTCCTTCCCTGGTTGCCGGCACCGGTTTTTCTCCACCACCCAGGATCCAGGCCTTTGGTCTGGCCACAGTGGAGAAGCCAAGCCTCTTCAGTCTTCAGTCTTCAGTCTTCACGTGGACCAGAGCCTTCAGTCTTCACTCTGCACCTGCTTATGCAAATTAACCGCCATATTTGTTGGGTTAATTTGCATATTCATCTGGTTGGCTGGTGGGTGTAGCAGAGTGACACCAATTTGCATGTTTCTCTTTTATTAGTATAGATAACATTTTCATTAACCATTCATCAAACAATGGACATTTACTTATTTCCATATCTTGGCTAAGGTAAACAATGCTTCAAAGATCATGAGAGTGAAACTATATCTTAGGAATGTGATTTCATTTCTTTTGGATATCCACCCAAAAGTGGGATTGATGGATCATATGATAATGTTATTTTCAATATTTGGAGAAACTCCATACTCTTTTCCATAGTGGCTGTACCATTTTGCCTTGTCACCAGTTGTGCACAATTGGTCCAATTTCTGCATATACTTTTCAACACACACACACACACACACACACATTATATATATATAATGTGTGTGTGTGTGTGTGTGTATATATATGTGTGTGGAATATATATATTCCACATTCAAAGGCTGTTATATCACATTGTTTACCCATAACTTCAGAAAAAATCAATCACTTCTACTGTCGTGGTAAACGACCTGCTTCCCTATTTATAATGGTCTGTCCCTCTACAACTCCAGGATGAAATTAGAGCTAATTTGCCTACAAACATCAGGTGGTCATAATAATATGGCCACTCAGTGTGTGTGTGTGTATATATATATATATATATATAATGTAGATATCCTTTCACTGTGATTTTGACTTGCAATTCCCTGATAGTTAGTGATGTTGAGCATCTCTTCATGTACTTGTTAGCCATTTATATGGATTAAACTCTTACATACAAGACCAGAAACTGTAAAACTTCTAGAAAAATAACATAGGGCAAAGCCTGCTTAGCTATGATATATTCTTAGCTATGATTTTTTGGATATGCCACAAAAAGTAGAGGCAAGAACAAAAATAGACCAATGGGACTAAAAATTCCTACAAAAATAATCAATAAAATAAAAAGGCAATCTATAAAATGGGAGAACATATTTGTAAACCATACATCTGTTAAGGAGTTAACATTAAAACATATAAGGAACTTTTACTACGCAATGGTAAAACTACAATAACCCAATTTAGAAATGGAAAAAGTCCTTTAACAGATATTTCTCCAAAGAAGATATACCAGTAGTCAATAGGTATTTGAAAAGGTGCTCAACATCACAGATCATTAGAAAATTTCATAGCAGGACATGGAAACATTCCATATTATGTCAGTTCAAATTGCGTTGGTAAGAATTCAGTCATATGGCTTCTCCTACATATAAAGAACTGAGAAATGTGTACTGATATGTGCCCAGGGAGAAGCAATGGGTGTGGTGAGCAATTAGCCAGTCTCTGTCATACTAAATAGTATTATTATCTACCTCACCTTCCAGTTTACCTCCTTCATATGAAGAACAGAATTGGAGTTTCTGAGTCACCAAGATGGATCATTGTCGCCCCTTTGTGGCTCCTTTAGGCCATAACCATTTCTGGTCAGACTGCTGTGACCTCCTGTAGGAATTCGACCTGCAGTTTCTAACCCTCAGGAGGGTCAGACCTTGTCAGACATAACAACAAGAAACCAGAAAGAAAGAGACACAGATGTATACTTGTCCTAGTGTACTGCTCTTCAGTTTGTATTAGGCAGTTCTCTAAGCCTGAACAATTCAAACAAGGACAAAAACAGGAAAATTTAAGGCATATAAAAATCAGGATTGACTTTTCTGGAGTAAGGTGAAATCCTGACCAAGTAGAATTCATAAGACATGCCAAGCAGCAACAAGGATCAGATACAGATAAGCCAAATGACATGAGACAAGTTGACTTGACATGGATTTCAAGATTAGAGGCATTTTCATTTTTAATCCAGCAACCTGGGGCTTCCTAGTCAATGCACCCATTCCTTGGGAGGCCCGTATCTACAAGGTGTCTGGAAATTATGAAAAATCTCTAAGAGTACAACAGAAAGTTTAAAGAGATAGGTAGCTAGTCACTTAAACTTTTGGGTATATCTTTACTCGGAGGGGAAAAGGAAGAATGTACTAGTTTTTCTGCTTTTGTGGCTATGAGACTCATCCTGCTCACAAGCTTCCCAATGTCTGTTTGGCCAGAGGACAGGTTTGCTTTACTAGTGAAGTGTCTGCTGGAACATTCAGTGACAGCTGTCTTTTCTTGAAATCTACCATGTTTTTATGTCTCGCCTTCTCTCAGATGACTAAAATCATCCAGTTTGGGGGCTTGAAATACCCTGTTCAAATTTTGTTTGTATACACATTCTCTTTCAGTTTTTGCGAATAAAAACCAATCAACTTTATGCCTATCATCCAAATATCATTTAAAGATTTCTAATCAGTTTAAGTGATCCCCTCAATTAAATAATTGAAAAATTAGCTTTCTCCTTGTATAACTGAGAACTGGTTATCCCTATAGCTATGCTGATGAACTACTTGATGGTATTTCCTGTCTAACAGATTTAAAAGTACCTAGAGCCAGGCTGTGAAGTCAAATGTAGACTATTTATTTTTTTTTAAATTTATCTTTATTGTTGAGAGTATTACAGATACTCAACCCCATTATGCCCCTCCACCCAGCTCTTGCCTCACTCCAGGCCTTTACCACAGCATTTTAAAGAGCAGAGCTAGACGCAATTTGGTTATTCTTGCTGTTGAGTTTCCAGTTCTGATTATTGCACAGTCATTCCAATTGATCACCTCACCATTAATCATGAAGATAGGTTTAAAAGATCAAATCAATAGGCATTGGCTACACTGGGTACATTGAGGAGGTTTGGGCGTCTTCACTCTGTTCTGAGGACAATTCTTACAGTTCTATAAATCTAGGAGATATGTACCTTATAAATATTTCATGTCAATGACCATAATTGGAAAAATATAAAGAACAGAAAACAAATCTTTAGTCAGGCTACAATATTCTGTCATTTAAAACTAGAATTTAACATGTATAGTCCATGTACATGGACAATAGGGTGGTGAAGACCTGGGGGCGGGTAGGGGCTGGGAGTTGAAGAGTATGGGGGGGGGATGGGAAACATCTGTAATACTATATATATATATTAAAAATAATAAAATAAAACTAGAATATAATTTTTCTGTGTCTGAAATTTGCTTTCACGCCCAAAATCAAGATGCCACATAATTAGCAAAACCATCAACACTATTCAGTACTTACTCACAGAACACTTTTAGATGCATTCGTAAATTAAAATGAATTTCCAACATGCTGAGTCATGTGCTCTGTCATATCAGTCTAATATTAAAAATAATAAAATAAAACTAGAATATAATTTTTCTGTGTCTGAAATTTGCTTTCACGCCCAAAATCAAGATGCCACATAATTAGCAAAACCATCAACACTATTCAGTACTTACTCACAGAACACTTTTAGATGCATTCGTAAATTAAAATGAATTTCCAACATGCTGAGTCATGTGCTCTGTCATATCAGTCTAAATGTCAGGTGCTTGAATTTTCTCTGTGAGAAAGTATTTACAGAGATTTTGCTGAAGAAGTCTATGTGGGAGAGAATTGTTATTTAAGTGAGTAAATTATAACTATTGTGAACTTTTAAAAAATAAAAACACCTACAATAATGACTTCATATTTTGGTTTAAAGTGATTATTTTCAAACTTCATTTTCTCTAATCACATAGTTGTTTGTTACAGAAACATGGCAAGCTGTCAAATGAGTAGAATGTCTTTTTCTAATCCTGACTTATTAGAATAATTTCTTCCCTTCAAGATAACAGCAAAACTATACATGGGTGCTATAATCGACTATGAAATGAGACAGTTGCCTCTGGCAATTTAAGTGTTATAGATAGACTGTTGAATTGTAAAGATTCTATTTTTCCTTGTTAACTCTTGTCCCACCCTCTTACCCTATCTGCACAGATATAGTTAATCATCAGTTTCATGGTATGAAACTCAAAGGTACTGTGAACTTGGATTATAGCTGTTTCTGATTCTGCAAACTTGGAAAAGGACTTCACTCCTCTAAGCAAGAGTTTCCTCATCTGCAAACCAAGGATAATAACACCTTTTTTGTTCAGTTGTTTGAAAATAATTCAGTAGACTGTATACAACATGTCCGGCAGGAAATAGGTTCTAAATAAATGGCAGTGGTTATTACGAGGAGTTGCTATGTTGTTTGGGGAAATATGAATTTACCTAATTTGAGCTGCATAGCAAAGAACCCTATCCTCCTCCCAGGGTATGACCACATTTATTCCATGGTCAAAATGTTAAATGTTAATTTTAAGCCCAGAGATACATTTTATGGCCAGCTATCAACTCTAGGAAGCGGAGGTTGATAATGGAAGTGCTGACAAGTCTCTTGAAGTTTTCAGGAATGTAATGGGCTTCTTAAGGAACTGGAGTTGCAAGGTAAGCTGTTTATTCTTTTCTGCTAAGGAGGCAATTATGCAGGCCTGTTGGAGAAGTTTATAATATGATTAAACAGTGAACATTAAATCAAATGGTGATTGCATTCCCAAAAGGCAGTTTACCTTCACAGCACTTTTGAGTTACTGAGTTGTATTTTCAAAAGTCTTTGCATTGGACAATGGGAAAGAAAATGCCATTTAAAAAAAATCTATTTATTACTTATTTATTTTAAGTTTTGATATATTTTTTAATTCTCTATCAAAAAGCACAGGCAACATCTTGTCAATATCTTTTTGCAGAGTATGGTCAAATGTACAAACTAGGCCTTGTTTCTTAATATCTCAGAGAATGTTTTTAGACTGTGAGAATGAAGGTAAGTTGATTGGAGGATGACTAAAAAAAATTCTAATATTAACATTTATTAAATGAGAAAAGTTACTTCTACTTGCATTTAAAAAAAAACACACCTTCAAAATAACTATATTCTAGATAAGTGATCCAGACAATCTACTGAATATTTGCTCATGTTAATTTGTACTGGATTTATATTTGATACACTGCAAAGCAATCTGTAGCTAACAAAATTACACTTCAATCCATGTAATAGCTCAATTTGCAATTTATTTCTGATATATTAAATATTAGAATTTTTACAAACACTAAAAGATATTAAATAATTGTAGAGGATGATTCTGTATATTAACCTTAGAAGAAAAAATGCTGCTAAATATTTATCAGTGTGTAAATAATATAATTTTTTTATATTTAACATTTGGAGTGATTTATTTACTATCACTGTGTGAAATAAAAAATATTTTCATTAAAATTAAATATTAACCTCTTTATCTGTGAATTCACACTGACATTTTTAAATAAAAGTATAAAAGAAAGTACATTCTACTCAAAAATGCATCTACTCAAACAGTGTAATAGTTATATGGAATTGAAAATGTCTTATAGCCTCACTAAGACTCAATTTAGCTAATATAAATAAAAAACAAATAAAGAGTAAATAAAACAATTGGTGAACACTTCAAGATTTACATAAATGTTCAAAACCATGAGTATGATGACACAGTTATATTTGTAAAAAATTACCCTAAGAAGGATAAGAGGATGTCTACTCAATAGGTAACATAAAGTAGTAATTAAAAGCATGGATTACTATATTTCCTGGTTCAAATGCCTGCTTTTCTCCCAACACGTTTTGTGATGTTGGGAGGTTACTTCTACTCTCTGGACCTTTCTTTAAAATGTGAGATATGATAACATCTCCTGCCTGGATGGTGTGACTCAATAGTTTAGTGGAACCCATGAACCAAGAGGTCCCTGGTTTGATTCCTATTCATTTCACATGCCCGGGTTGAGGGCTTGATCCCTAGAAGGGGGAATGCAAGAGGCAGCAGACACATGATGTTTTTTCTCTCATCATTGTTTCTATCTCTCTATCTCTCTCCCTTCTTCTCTCTCAAAAAATTAATAAATACATATTTAAAAATAATACCTCCTATGTTTATTTTGAGAATTGAAGGAATTAATACAGGATGCCCCCGCCCCCAAATGTACACATTTTAACAGCTGATAGCTCAATTTTGAAAATGAAATGTATTTTAATACACACTGCCTTTATAATTATTCAAAATGTGTGTATACATTTTTGAGGGACACACCATATATGTAAAGTTTTTCAAACTTTGCCTAAAAAATAATTGTGATATTGAATTCTTAGATATGCCATTTGATTGTATTTATTTGAAAGCCTGTCTCTTTTAGTTCATTTGCAAAAATTTCAGATATTGTTGTATGTTATTAATTGAAACTAATAATGATAATTCACACTCACTTTTTCTGTAGTAGGTATGACCTAGAAAAAAATATATATATTTTGTGTTAATCCTCATTCGAGGATATTTTTCCATATATATATATATATATAGAGAGAGAGAGAGAGAGAGAGAGAGAGAGAGAGAGAGAGAAACATTGATGTGAAAGAAACACAACCAGGGCCCAGGCCAGAAAGGAGCCGGCAACACGCCCTTGACCAGAATTGAACCTGGGACCTTTTGGTCTGCAGATCTATGCTCTATCCACTGAGCCAAACCAGCTAGGGTAGAAAAGTATGTATATTTTTTAATACCAAAACTCAATTTTAAAAAAATGAACCCAAAACTCATAGGCATTAGATTATATATCGGAATCATATGGATGACTTTTAAAACAGGTTTCTGCGTTTTGCCACCGAAAATTTCATTCTAGGTCCACGGTGAGGCCTGGACTTTGCATGTTTCACAAATTCTCAAGTGATGCTTATGCTGTTCCTTTAGGGACTACATCTTGAGAACAACTGCCCAAGAAGAAAATTTGGAGACAGAAGGGGCCATTTGAATATGTGATTTTTAATTTATTTATTTAAATAAGCAAGAAGTTATATTAATGCAGTTTGTGTCAACACTTGACTGGTTAGTTGATATGTAAAGGATATAAATGGTATTATAGAATGTCTGCTCACATAGGAAATGAATTTATTTCAATGACTTGGATTCTACTTCTTAAGAAGTCCCTCTTGGCAAATTACTGAGGCAAATTAATCAGAACAATATATATGTTCTCTTCTAAAACATATATAAAACATCTTTAACTATATCCAGTTAGGGAAAATGTTCAGTCTTTTTGTACCAGAAGATAATTAATGAAGAAGAGTTGGATAAATAATTGAGTTGGTGATATATTAGAATTTTTCATTGAGAGCAACAAAATTACACTTCAAACCTTAGCAAGGGCCAGCTCAATCTCACTACCCCAAGGTGCTTCACCAGGGGAGTATCATCTAAGCAGTGTTTTAGGGTGATTAATATTTGTGGTGGAATACAAATAAATAGAGATTAATTGAGGTTTGGAAAGAGGCTATGGTCAAAGAATACTTGTGAGTGGCAGGAATAAAAAGAGGGAAGAGAGAGAGAGAGAGAGAGAGAGAGAGAGAGAGAGGAGAGAGGAGAGAGAGAGGCATCTAGAGAAAGTATTTTATGGGCTTTACGCTGGATTAAAAGTTTATGACTAAAACAATAGCTTGGATCCAAGGGCAGCCTCTTTTTCTTGCCTTGTATCAATCTGGAAGGAAAAATCAGCACTGATCTCCTTATATCCAATAAAAATCCACTCTACTGGGGACTTATTCAATCAAGGTTTCATGTCTCTAAAATTCCCTCTAGAAATCTCTGTCTATTTTTCCTCTCTCCCTTCAGCTTCCAAGTCCTCTCCTCTTTCTTCTCTGCTCTCCCATCCAGACCACCCCACGTAAAGTGTGCGGGTAGAAGAAAGCCAGGTCAAGACAAACCTTATGTGATTGCTGTTACTTTTCCTTGGCTTGTTTTGTTTTACGGATCTTATCTGAACACTAGAGAAGAGGATGTACTATCATTTGGAAGGAGAGGAGAGAGAAATTGAAGGGACATAAAGAGAAAGAAAAGCATTTTGAGAGAGCCCTCTCCAGACCACACTCTAATTGATGATCCTTTATAATCTTATCTCAAATTACAAAGCGTAACTCTGTGAGCAAGCGGAAAGAATAAGCTCTGAGACTGGAGAAGGAAAAGGACCGGAAGTGAGGCTATAATGAGGAGAGAGGAACGTGCTGACTGGGGGTGCCTGGTGCTACCTATCCCATAACTTGGCCAGTTTGGGGGAGAATGTGGGGGCGTTAAGGAGGAAGCAAGGTCACCAAGCACCTTGCTTTATTCATGGCATTTTTGCTGTTGTGAAAATGGTAAAAGCAGTCCCATTATGTAACATCATTTTATGTACATTATTTCTGTTGAACACAGCAAGTCAAAGGTGCAATTGTGCAGCAGCATTGATTCTTCAGTTTATAAAAGCTAAGGTGTATTGAGTAATGTATTACACATTTGGCACTAAGCTGCTTTTGTTGCCAATAAACAATATGAAGCCAAAGTAGAAAAACAAACACAAGCAGAAAGGTAAGAGGAAGTCATTAGATCACAAAGCTCTATATAGAGAAGTTAAAGAAACACCAAAGCTAGGTCGTTCATTAAACATTTACTTGAAGAATTTCAGTCTCCATAAATATGGGGAAATCACTTTATAATGAGCACAGCAGCTAGGATCCATCTGTGTACCATGACACGATGTCTAAATGACAAAGCTATCTGTGATTCCCTCCTTCACTTTTGTGTGAGATATTTTTAAAGATGAATTTCTATGGCACAGTAATGACAGTTGATATCCTGGTGCTGTTTAGTGCAGGAGTCTCCAGGATGTTGATACCAAATCCATTTTAATGCTGCATGAAGTGCAGCATTTGAAAAAGCACTATCCAACTAAATGTGTGCATCACGTTGCCATATGAATATTTTCAAAATTAAAAATAATGAAAAGTTGAAAACAATTCTTTTAATTATCTTAGATAATATGCAATTTTGATACTGCTATAGGCTTTTTGCATTTGGGTTGTTGTTTTTTCATCTAAATTATAAACTGATAGCCTGAAAATGCCTAAGTTTATAGAAAACACAATGATGAAATTAATCAACCATTCAGATAGAATATTTTAATTGTGAGGTTTTTCTGAGTGGTAGAAAAAGAGCTTTGAATGAGGAGAGTTGTATTCTTTCTGGACAGGGGACTGGCCCTGGCAGTTGAAGAAAGAGTAACTAAAGTTTTAGCAGCCTTTGGAAACTCAGACAGTAGAGATGAGGGCACCCACTAAAATCTTGTCATTGACCTGAGGGCTCTTGTTCTTTGCAAGACAACCCACCACAAATTAGCACATTCCCCCTCTTCTATTGCCTGGTCCTATTTAAGTGGTAGAGAAGATGAGAGAGGAAAAATAAAGTGAAGTTTATTTTAAGTCTGATGATGTGGACTAGAATGAATAGAAACTCTCTTCCAACTGTGACATCATATTATTCAAATGTCCTCTTTGGACAATGTACAGAAATAAAGAGGCAAATTATCGTATGCAGAAATGGGGCATTACTAAATAATTTATTGGCACTCTAACCAGTGTTTTTGTCCTGTTGGGCCAAGTAAACGCCTGCTGTAGAAATGTATATTTGCTTCCAGAATACTAAATAGAAATGTAAAATAAATGTTATAAATGGCGGTCAACTACACGATGAAATACTATGCTGCTATAAAAAAAAGAAAGAACTCTTACCATTTACAACAGCATGGATGGACCTGGAGGGCATTATGCTAAGCGAAATAAGCCAATCAGAGAAGGATACATATCACATGATCTCACTCATTTGTGGAATGTAATGAAAAATATAAACTGGTGAACAAAAATCTAGAGACATAGAATCATCGGACAGACCTTCAAACCTCAGAAGGAAGGCAGAGGAGAGGCTGGGGGGAGAGCTAGCTTGCGGGGTAAGAGATTAATCAAAGAACTTGTATGCATATAAGCATAGCCAATGGACTCAGACAATAGGGGAGGGAAAAGGCCAGGACTGGGGGTAAGGGCAGGCTGAGAGAGGACAATGGGCGGGGAGGCAACATATGTAATACTTTCAACAATAAAGAATTTTAAAAAATGGTAGTCAAGCATAGGTGAATGCAAAGGGCTGATCTGAGAATTACCATTCATAACATTGGTTCTGTTGAAAAATGTCTTCTGAATTTCAGATAATTCACAGATAAACTGCTGGTGCATTCACAAACTAGGGCCCAAATTGTGCAGAACAATACAAAGGAGTTGTATGAGCATATGGGAAGATAGTATAACTTGAACAGATGGAAGTTCGATGAGAGTGGCCATGCATGTGGAGCTAATTTTCTGAAAAGCCCAGCTTAGTCATTTGCCTACATTCCTTATTAACTATCCTTAAGTTTATCCATATCAAGAATTCTTTCAAGTGCTTATTGATACTCTTATCTTGTCTGCTTAATTAAGCACACTATTGACAAAACTTGGATCTTTATTTAATCTAGCTTAGTAGAAGTTAGAAGCACTCTTTCAATTACCAAAGAAGCTCAGCCACAGGCATGAAAACAGATACCTTAGGGTACCAAGTCAGCTAAGTTAGTATTTTGGCATTTGTTATATGCCCAGCACTGTGCTAACCTCTTAACAAAGTCCTTCTCTTTAATGCTTCAAATAACCCTATGAGTTGAGTACTACATTTCATCCCCATTACAGGTGTGAAAACAGAGGCCATAGTTTCCAAAGCTACTTAATTGCAGAACGAAGATTCAAATCCAGGCATTTTATTTCAAGAGACTGCTCTTAATTATTCTGCTATATTGCTAGCTGTTTACATCTGTCTTAGAGGGGATGCGTTCATTGTCATCAAATGGAGTTTGAAGCAGAGTTCAATAGTCAGTCTAGAATATAAAAATTTCTGACTTATTTTCTCTAAATGCTAATAGACTCTTGCTCAGGACTTGGTAGCTTTATTATCTCTCAACATATTTCATTGTCTCTCATTTCATTTAGAAAAGTGTTCTGCACCTTTTAGGAATGCAGTAAGTACTGATTGATTTAAAATTAATGTATATGCATAATATTGGCTTTTGAGGATATATGATGTTCTATCAGAATAGTCAATGAAAACAAAATAGTTGCATTCCTATTCCATCTTCTTATTCTCATAGTGTATGATCATTTATCAACAATACCTTATTTCATGCCATTTAGTGGATTACCACCTAGAACATACAACATGTATATTAGAAATACTATCTCATATTAATTTACAAATGACATACACTTTTGAAAAAATGCACATTGAGAGCAGGCTAAAATATGATTCTAATTCTATCTATCTGTATGTATACATCTATATCTATATCTATATCATCTATATCTATATCTATATCTATATCGATCTATCTATCTATATCTATCTATCTATATCTATATCTGTACTAGAGGCCCGGTGCATAAAATTCATGCACTTGGGAGGGGGAGGGCATCCCTCAGCCCAGCCTGTCCCCTCTCTCAGTCTAGGAGCCCTTGGGGGATATCTGTCCAACTGACAGCTTAGTCCAGCTGTGGGCAAACTATGGCCCGTGGGCCGGATCCAGCCCTTTTGAAATAAATAAAACTAAAAAAAAAAAAAAAAAAAAAGACCGTACTCTTTTATGTAATGATGTTTACTTTGAATTTATATTAGTTCACACAAACACGCCATCCATGCTTTTGTTCCGGCCCTCGGGTCCAGTTTAAGAACCCATTGTGGCCCTCGAGTCAAAAAGTTTGCCCACCCCTGGCTTAGTCCCACTCCCTGAAGCCATCAGTCATACATCCTTAAGTACGGTCGTGGAGGCAGAAGAGGCTCCCTCCACCACCTCTGTGCTTGCCAGCAGTAAGCCCAGCTGTTAGCAGCTCCTGCGTTGAGCATCTGACCCCTGGCGGTCAGTGAATGTCATAGTGACCAGTTGTTCTGCCATCAGGTGGAAACTGGCTCTTAGACATCCCCCAGGGGTCCCAGATTGCGAGAGGGCACAGGCCAGGCTAAGGGACCCCCTGGTGCACAATCGGGGCCAGGGAGGGACATGGGAGGTTGGCCAGCTGTAGAGGGGTCACGGAGGGCTCCAGGGTGTGTCTGGCCCATCTTGCTCAGTCCCGATCAGCTGGACCCCAGCAGCAAGCTAACCTAATGGTTGGAGCAACTGCCCCCTTGATGGTCAGTGAACATCACATTGACTGCCCAACCAGTTGACAGTCTGCCCTCTGGTGGTCAGTGCATGTCATAGTGAGCACTTAAGTGGGCTTAGCATATCATTAGCATATTATGCTTTGATTAGTTGAACAGCCAACTGGATGACTAGACACTTAGCATATTAGGCTTTTAATATATAAGATAAAAGCCTAAGCAACTGGCCGAGCAGCCAATAGCTATGATGCACACTGACCACCAGGGGCCAGATGCTCAATACAGGAGCTGCTGAGCAACAGCAACTTTACAGAGTGCCCCCTCACCCTCCGGGGCCCCTGGTGGATGTCAGATTGCCAGTTTTGGCCCAATCCCTGCAGGCCAGGTCCAGGCACCCCACTGGTGCACAAAGCTGTGCATGGGGCCTCTACTATAAAATAACTGAAAGAAACCTCACATCTTTTAACCCTTGTTCTGGGTTCTTTACTTTCACCATTTTCTTTACCATTTCTAGGAAACTAAGAACTACTGATATTTTATTTGGCAGGTGAGAAAACTGAGACTTTGAGAAGTTAATAATGTTGTTCTTTATCAGACAGCTGCTAATGGTTGAGCTAGACTTTAAAATGAAATACATGGATTCCACCACTTTAGATCTTAAACATCACATGACACTGCTCTCTGCACTCATAAATCATAAATTATGTCTTCTTTGATATCTAATTTCTTTGAAGCCTTTCTCCTTTTGAGTTTGCATACTAATAATTTTTACTACATGTTTGGAAATTTTAAATTAGGTGGAATGTTCAGATATTTATCAATATCTTAAAAAAATAAAATTAGAAAATAATCTCATTCTTATAACATTTGTTTAGAACATTTTTATCTTTAAAGTACTAGGGCTATAGAATATAGGGTTTTGAAAAAGTCTGACATGGTTTCTATCTCAGATGACTTTATTTTCTATATCTATGTTACTTCATGAGAATGGAGAGAAAGGGGGATAAAGGGAGAGATAAAAAATCTCATAGGAAGAATTTTAAGCCTTTATAGTTGACACCCTTCCAATAGTCTCCCTGATAACTTGATATTCATATCTTCAATTCTCTAATAATAATAATAACAACAATAATAAATTCTATATATTTTACCAGGAGGAACTAAGTATAAAATATAAAAGTCCCCCCTTCTTCCCTGCTCCCTCCCACTGGGTCTTTCTTTTCACCTTAGAAGTGAGTGAGATAATGTCATAGGTCTACTTCCTTTAATATGCCAAGTGTGAACAGGGTGATGTTTGGGGGAAAGAAGGCTAAGAATGATCTATTTAGGCCTGCTTATTATAGTCTAGATGGAGCTAAAGGTCCTGAAGCTCATGGGCCATTCAACCTAGAACACCAAGGAAGTAATCTACATGAGTCGTTGGAACTAGAAAGCAAAACAAAGCACTACTCCTAGAGTGCACTCTGAAGCTATTTCCCCTGGAAGTTAGACACAATCCACATCTATCCAGTAGCGATGGCCAAATATATTTCTATTTAAGAAGAAACTAAGAGTTATAATGCCTTGGCTTTTTTAGGCCTTTATAAAGATAGTGGACCAATATTACTAAAATTTTTTATTGGATTATTTTACCAAAACTAACAAACTTTTGTTTTACCAATGGGGGAGAAAATGGCCCTTTTGGGGAAATGGAGGACATCAGTTTTTTTTTTAAAAAAAGATGTAAACTAAGCACAGATATGTAAAATGAATTTAAAAATCTGTGAGGATTGACCTGTGTGAGTGTAGTTCCTATGAGGGGAGAGTAGGAATACAAAATAGAGAAACATTGGGGATGAGGGGTGTACCAATGAACACAATCAATGTAAGATGCAATCAAATGTGAAAATCAAAAAGCCTATGTTAGTATTACATACACAAGACTCTCCTGCAGGGAGCCCGCGTAAGGCTTCCGTCCGTCGTCGAAGCTTCAGCTGATAGTTTCCGGAAATGTCTATTTGTCATCTCCCTCCTCTAAGTTATTATATATATATATATATATATTCAGTCTATTGGAGTTGGTTTGTTTTTGACTCAGAAGCAGGTTCTAAAAGCAGGTCTAGATATTGTTAAGAAGGTTATAGCCTCTGTGATCCTAAGGCCTGCATATTGGCCATATGAAAGTTGTTCAGCAAGTATCTAATTACGACTCGATATTTTCAGAAGACCATGCTAAAATCAATACATTTTCTTCACAGAAAGCAGGCTCTCATTGGAGCCTGATTTCCATTTCTTCTCTCATTTTGTATTTAAATAGAAAACAGATTTTCTATTTTAATGTTGAAAAGAAAATTCCTCAAAATTTGCTACATCTCCAGGGCTAACTTTTAAAAGTTCTTTATACTTAGTATGGCTTTGATGAATAATTTTTAGTCAGTAGAACTCAATAGTCAAAACAACTGACTATTATTTCAAGTACCTGTGATTTTTACAAGCAAATCAAAGCCAAAACAAAAGAAATAGGCTTTAATATAATTATACAGGCATGTGGAGCCAACATTATAATTATTTCAATCGTTACAGAAGTGATTTCAGTTATGCACCCTCAATCATCATGTATTTGCATTGAAAAGGCAAAGATATAATGATTCTTTAAAATATGTGATGCATGTTTGTTATTATTTTAATAAGAAGAAATATCCAGTAGTGCAAATAATGCAACACAAAATGTTTTGCTTAATGTTACAGTCTTGATAAAACGTAATGGAAAATGGGCACTGACCAACACAGCGGTCTTTGAAGCATACCGTTTCTGAAAAAAATATGCTTCATTCTGAAACAGATTGATATAAAAATGCATGCCGACTATAAAAGAACAAAGACAAACTGTTTTCTAAAACATTAACTTTCTTATATTCACACATTTGGCTATTGGTGAAAATAAACATTTAAAGCAATCTAACGAGCTTCCCAAACTGGCACAGTCCTTTTGTGTTCTCCCAGAGTGACAGATGCAAGACTGGGGAGTGAATAATCCCCTTTAGAAGACACATTTACAAAGCCGGTGTTGCCAGAGCTTTTATGAACCCTCATTGCTCAAATCAAAAATAAAATAAAATTTAAAAACATGTAAGTGGCTGTTGTTAATTTTTTAATACATTCCATCTTGTTTCATGATATCCGTTTGTTTCTGTCAATCTGTTAGCTTAATTGAATCAATTCTGTTTAGCCTCAAAACACAAAAACTTATTATTTGGCTAAAATCTGTAAGACAATTCCTTAGCATTTCCATGGTGCACCCATACAGCATTAGAGTAATAGTGCTCTAAGAAACAAGTCACATGAAACCAGATTTTAGGAGTTAAAAACTATTTCCCAATTAAATTTGCATTTAAGTCCTTCTACAGTGTTTGATACTCAAAATTAAATGACAATGGGGTTTAGTTTCCTTTCAACTTTGTAGCTCAGCATAGTCTCCTTCTCACACCACTTCCCACAAGCCTAGAGTAGGCATCCCTCGGGGCTCATGATCAAACTGTTCTCTAAGAATTAAAATCTCTTACTCCTTCATGTTTCTTAATATCCTGATATTTGACATCATTAATATCAAAGTTTATGGAGTTCATAGTCTATATATAGACTATTTCATTATCCCCCAAAGTGCCCTCACACCCTTGTATTCAACCACCTTTTCCCTATTCCTAGCCCCTGGCAAACACTGATATGGTTTCTGTCCCTATAGTTGATCCTTTCCCAGAATGTCAAATAAGTGGAATCATACAGAATGTAGTCCTTTTTTGTCTGAGCCCTTCATTTACCAGAACACATTTGAAATGCATCCATGTTATTTCATGTTTCGGTAGTTTGCTCCTTTTCAGTGTTGAGTAGTATTTCATTGTTTGGATGTTCCACCATTTCTTTATCCACTCCCCAGTTGGTGGACATTTAGTTGTTTACAAATTTTGGTGATTATGAATAAAGCTTCTATGAAGATTTGCCTACATGTTTCAAACTTGACCCATGTTTTTATTTCACTTGGGTAATTACCTACAAAAGGGAGTATGGGGTCTTATTGTAAGGGTATCTTATCTTTATAAACAATGGGAAAGTATTTACAAAAGCCTCTGTAACAATTTATATTTCCACCAGCAATGCATGAGAGTGCCAGTCGTTAAAAAATGTCCTTTTTGTTTGCTTGTTTGGATGGTTGGTTTTGATTGGAGCCATTCTAATAGCTATTTAGTGTTATCTCATTGTGGTTTTAATTTGAATTTTTCTAACGACTAATGATGGTGACTTTTCTCTTATGTGTTTATTGATCATTTATATCTTTTTTCTTGCATCTGTTCAAATATGTTGCTCATCTTAAAATTAGGTTGTCTTATTTTAATGAGTTTTAAAGGATCTTTATTTTTTGGTTATTTGTACTTTCTGGAGTGGATGTGATTTTTGTGTGCATAATTTTCTTTTTATTTAATATATTTTTTATTGATTTCAGAGAGGAAGGGAGAGAGAGAGAGATAGAAACACCAATGATGAGAGAGAATCACTGATCAGCTGCTTCCTGCACGCCCCCTACTCGGGATCAAGCCCTCAACCTGGCATGTGTGCTGACATGAATTGTGACCTCCTGATTCATAGGTCCATGCTCAACCACTGAGCCACGCCGGCCTGGCATGTGTGTGTGCATTATTTTCTACATCCAAACTAAAAATAAACTCTCTATGTGTTACTTGAATACAATAATTATATTAGTTGCAGATGATAGCTATATAAAATTCAAGGTTTTTATTTAAGTCATTTACTGTTGTCTTAACTGTTTATTGTATACTAATTATGTGCTAATGAATTTTATCTAAGTATATAAAAATATGAATACATATAGCGACTTTTACTTTTAAAACTATCTACAAATATAAGAAATTATTATTTAACAAATGAGTAAAATGAATAATTTTTTATTGACTTTAGAGACAGAGGAATAAAGAAGGAGAGAGAGAGAGATTCAAAGTGGCAGAGATACCTAGACCCGTTGCCTCCCACACAGCTCTTACCAGGAATCAAACTGGTGACATTTCAGTGCATGGGGTAAGCTCAACCAACTGAGCACACTGGCCAGAGGGAGACAATTTTGTTTATTTTATTCTTATTTTTTAGACATTTGAGCAATACCTTGCTTTAACTGGAAATTCTTACATGATGGTTGGAATAAAAGAAAATCAAACCTGATAGTGATGTAATTCTCTGGAGAGAACATGATTTCATAAAAGCTTCAGCTCAATTACCACAATGGCCTGGCTGTCAAAATCCACCTACAAGTCACCTCTAGTTCCATTTTGGCTGGATTTTTGCATTAATTTTGCCTACTGAATTTATCTCAGTAGAAGGAAACCACTCTACAAAGTTCCCTTAAGAAGCTTTCTTAACTTTTTCAAGAGGCTGTCTGAATCAGGCTGAGTTGTTTATGAAAGGAAAAAACAAATCTGGTTTACAATTTACTTTATCATCTAAAGATCTAGATGGAAACAAGTAGGACTACTTTTACGTACTTCTGTAATGATATAGCTCATAGAACAACTCTAATGACACAACACTCTTTAGACCACTCTTAAGAAAAGGAGGCTTTGTAGCCTAGGATATGGATGCATTTTATTAAACATTTTCACTTTATATTTTACTACATTTTAATTTTTGAAATAATACCAAAAA
>NW_006300371.1:2098529-2099426 GCF_000327345.1 Myotis davidii | reverse complement strand
ATATATATTCATGTACTTGGCCAGGCCAGAGATCAAAATTAGTACAGTATATTCTACATAAATATTTAAACCGTCTACTTAAAACTTCTGCCAAGTCTCTGTTGAATAGGACAGCATAATCTACGTGACCTATGTTGTAGGATAACAATGAGAAATGGAACTTGGCAAGTGGAAAGGCGGCCGATGAAATCAGTCTACCCTGGTAATAAGGTGTTTTGGACATGGGTGAGGTGGGTGCCAGCATTTGAATGTCATGCCTTCAAGTTGGTAGAGAACACAGCATGAAGTACGAGGTGTGACAGGCCTGGATGATCTCTTGAACCTCCTCTGATGATTGTAAATAGTGTTTATAGCATCTGCAGGTATATCTGAGATAGGTATATAGGAGTGTGGGTAGATATTAAAACCCTGTTTCCTTTATGTTAGCCAATGACTTAACCCTTATTAAAAACAAAGGTGTCGCCTTAGCTGGTTTTGCTCAGTGGATAGAGTGTCGGCCTGCAGACTGAAAGGTCCCAGGTTAGATTCTAGTCAAGAGCACATGCTCTGGTTGCAGGCTCGATCAATCCCCAATAAGGGGCATGTAGGAGGAAAACAATCAATGATTCTCTCTCATCATTGATGTTTCTATCTCTCTCTCTCCCTCTCCCTTCCTCTCTGAAATCAATATAGATAGATAGGTATAGGTATAGGTATAGGCATAGGTAGAGGTATAGGTATAGGCATAGGTGCTGCTGCTGCTTCATCTGGAAGGACATCTGGAATGATGGTTGTTCATCTGTCTGGTCTAATTAGCTTATTATGCTTTTATTATATATATATATATAAATATAGATATATAGATATATATCTATCTATGTAGATAGATATCTATATATTTATATAGATATATAGAGA
>NW_006300371.1:2082199-2098411 GCF_000327345.1 Myotis davidii | reverse complement strand
ATATATATATATATAGAGAGAGAGAGAGAGAGAGAGAGAGAGAGAGAGAGAGATACAAAAATGCCAATGGGGGGAAAGGAGACATATGTAATACGATATGTAATACTTTAAGCAGTAAAGAATTAAAAACAAACAAACAAAAAAACAAAGGTGAGGAGGATGAAACAGAAGATCCATAGCCTTCTAATGCCCTCCCCACATTCTTGCACATTTCCTAACTCAAGGGTTTATCAAGAATGTTTCTGCCTGAAATTCAGCATAACTCTCTAAGGATGACTTAAGTTATTAGGATTTTGATGTAGCTGCATATTTAGCTTAACGTAAGGTCACCTCATATACTAGATCACTTATATAAGGTGACCTTATGTTAAGCTAAATATGCAGCTACATCAAAATACTAGATCACTTAATACTAGTCCAAGAAGGTTTCATTTTATGCTGAATTCTTTTCTGTGGCCTATTTAATGATTTCAGATTTTTAGGCAAGCGTGGTACAGGTAATGAAAGAGACCCGTGTTTTCTATTGTCAACTCTTCTTGTTTGCCAAACCAAAATAAGCACAAACAATGAAAAAACACTCACAAAGTGCCCAGTGCATATGCTCTGCCAATGGAACTCCTACTGTGTGCATCTTGGATATTTGAATCCCATTTCTTTGTGCTTCTCTTCTAAATTTAGAGCTTGTTCATCAGATCAGGCTTTGTATCATATGGAGAGAACACGAGCACAGCCCCATGGCTCTCCCTTAGAAAATACAGAGGGGTCTTTCTCATAATGAGTCCTCCATTTATTATCCTGTGGTTTGGGTGTTTAAACCCCCAATGCTTGGGCAGATAAAGGGAGGGTCTGAAAATGTGTGGTGGGAGTCATTGTGTACTAAATATTTTGTAAGGACAATGGTTTGTCCCCTCTCCTTTGATTATTTCCTTATTTCCTAACTGACTTAAAAAAAACATGACCAGGTATCAGATACTTCCAAAGGAGCTATGAAAACCAGACAATGAGCACTATAAGTCTAGCTTTTGTATGTAAAAATGAAAATCATTTGTTATTCCTAGATCATTGCACAGAATTATTGGGGAGTTCTCCAGTTTACAAAAGCCATGCCCAGAGAAATAGAACTGTGATTTTTGAGGTAATAGAATATGATGGATCATGATGGCATAAGCCAATGAATGCCTCAGCGAACATATCATTAAAGTGTCCCCCACCTCTAACAATGACTTGCCACTATATAACTACCTGGAAACTAGCCACAATCTTTAAAAATAGAAAACTCCAACAAAATGAAATTTAACTATTTTCCTCATGTTTTAGGGTTTTAAAAGAGAAATTAAACTATAAAGTCATATTATTTGCATATTTTAGTTTGTGGAGTGAGAGTCATACCTGCTAACTAAACTATATTGGACAACTAATTCAATGTGCGTAACTGTCACTTCCTTACTTTAAGGGTTACTAAAGGTAGTGAATATAGTGATTTTGTCTACAGAAATAACTGTATATATGAGTAGGAAAATCATCATTTCAATTCATTTAACTGAGTGAATGTACTCCCCTATATTTTCCAAAATATAATACTTTAATTCAACATTCTAAATATATACTTTATAACCACAAAAGTTAAACACAAAAGTCAGGGAATGAGGTATCATCTGATACATTGGTTCATGAGGTGTTAGTTAGAACCATATATAAATCAGAAACATGAAAAATTTCCAAGTGCAATATAATGGTAAAGCTAGAGAAATAAAATATTTTGATTCTTATATGAGCCCCCAAAAGTAAACTCATCATTCTACTGTAGTAAAATTCAGAGGAAGAGCAGCAGCCGTAGTAGCAACAAGGTTAGTTTTGATTGAACACTTACTACATGCTAGGCACTGTGCTAAATATTTACAAATATTATTTTATTTAAATCTTGAAATAATCTTATCTCCAGAGTTTATGTTTTTCATCACTCCTCCATATCATTGTCCCTAATCACAAGCAAGCTCCAAGAGAGGCTTTCCAAAAAAGAGGAATCATCCGTAAATGCCCTAAATATAATTTGATATCACTCTGAAATCAGACATGATAGTGCTACAAGAAATATAATTGTATGTTATTTTAAATTCAGCTTCTCTGAATTCTTTGTCAATAAAGCACTGATATAAAGGGAAGAATGTACTGTTAGAATTTTTTAAAATTTTAATGACTGTACAAATAAATATTGAATTAACCAGAGGGCGTAATCTTGCATTCACATGTTTCTCCACTAATAGAACATCTATTTCCTGCATTTTACATGGCATATTGGTTATAACTTCTAAAAACTGGGCATGATAAAGACAGAGAGTTCTGGGCATTATACTCTAGACATGGCTGGGACGGGACCTCTCATCTGCTCTGTTATTTTTATGTGTGAAGAGCAGTTCTTCACAGTAATCAAAGTGAAAATTCCATCTGCTCCTTGCTATACATCCATACTGGGAGCAGAGGCCACAGACTTTTAAAAAATGCTTATTTGTTACAAGAAAATACAATACATTTTCAGAATCCTTAAATATTGAACCAGGAAAGATTGCAGAAAACTCTGTGCCAACAAGAGCCAGTAGAGATTATAAACATTATACAGAATGAGAAAACAAAAGCATCCTGAATATCCCTATTGAGTAAACTGACTCATTATTTAGTTTAAAAACATAAATTCGATTTGTTTCAATTGTCTCTGATATAATTTCAAAGTTGGGTAGATAATTGGAGAATAGGAGGGCAGAATGCATGTACTATACATGGCAGGAGCTCACAGAACTGAGGAGGCAGAGGGAAGGCCAGAACAAATTTAACTCTAGATTCATTTTAGAAAAAAAATAACAGTTTATTAAATGAGTGGCAGATACACATACCTCTGACATGTAAAAGTTCTAAGCAGCTTCTATAGCATTTTAAGCTGTTAAATATGCATCAAGGACTGTTTCTTCAGACAGTCATGTTAAATTCCTCTTTTCATTGTCTGTCAAAATGAAATGGTAAATAGTACTGAATTTTTTCAAGAACATTTTGGTCATCACAAATTCTCCCAAACATGCTTGTTTATTTGCTTGGAAAATATGTAATAAAATGAATATAGAAGCCAGTATATACTATGTTTACTCGGTACATATTTTTTGATTGACTTTCTTTTTCACTTGAAGGCAACGTGGAGTAGAGACACATTTATTTACAACTATTGTTATATTGGAAATTCAGCGAGCAAAACAGGAGACGCCACAATTAAAGAGCTAGCTGAATTTGGAGTCTTTATTTCAAAAGCCGGGGCCGCAAGAGGGCTCATGCCTCTCCAAACCTTGTGACCCCTAAGTGAGTTTAAGGGTAAACTTACAAAGGCAAAAAAAAAAAAATTATGTGCTTGGATGAGGGCAGTGAGACTACATCTCAAGGCCTGGCCTGGCACCAGCCCTGATAACTCCGTCTGGGGGTTGTGTATTATGCATGGTTTATGGCCTTTCTAAAATGGGAGTCGTACTTAAGTAAACAGGTCTTGCAGGACCAGATAATTAAGAGGGGGCAGTGACTAAACTATAGGCTGGTAAGAACGTACATTAGGTTACTGGAACATATTCAGATTGTCAGCCCCCACAAAAAATAAAAATAAAAAATAAAAAAGTCTTATTTTCCTCATTATTTGAGCAAGCGTGCTTACAGAAGCTAGGAATAGCAGTTACTTATCTGATTTAGTTACTTCCTGGAATTAACAGAACAAAGGACCATTTGGGTTTATAGGAAAATTTTAAACGGCAGTTCTTACAAAATGGAGGTTATGGGGAAAAGATGGAGTGCCCACGGTTCAGATGGAGGGCGAGAGACAGGATGGAGTCAGTCCATTCAAGGCCCATTGTTCAGTGTAAGCATAATTAATATGTATTAGTGTGTATATGCATTTGGATCTGCTATCATTAAATATCATTTTTCTATTGATTCCATTTTATCTATGCCTATGAGGCTTACTAACTTTTGGACACTTACAGGAGGAAAGCTACTTTTATATGCCCTTGCTTGTTTTCCTTGCTCTTATTTTTTTTTCCAAGAAGGTTTTTACTAACCCCAAAGGTGTGCATTGTTCGAACAAGTTAGTACTATCCTAGGGCTACTCAATTGTAAACAAGTCTGCTCTCTAAAAACACAGCCTAAAAATTGCAACTGACTATGACAAGAAATTGGCTAAGGATATATTAATTTAAAAATGAATTGTGAAACCTTATTATAAAATAAAATTTATTTTTAAAATCCACAATTCTCATTTTTGTGTGTGTGCGGGTTAGAAAGAAAAATGTTAAATTCTGGACTAATGTAATTAAATACAGGAAATGACATAAAATACTCCTTATAATTTTATAAAGGTAATTCTAGTCCATGATAAGTCCTAAACTAACAATTCACCAAAGTTTACAGAGATCACTTTGCTCATGGGGGAGAGTATATACATTTGGGTTTGCTGCTATTTCCCACAATTAAAGTGATCACCAAATGATAAAATTTTAATAATTTTTCTAAGAGTTGCAAACTGCTTTGGTAAAATAAAAACAAACACAGAAAATACTTTTGGCTTTGTGGGCCAACTGTTAGAACTACTGAAGTCTATCATTACTATAACTCATTGGTTCTCAACCTGTGGGTGGCGACCCCTTTGGGGGTTGTCTGACCCTTTCACAGGGTTCACCTAAGACCATGGGAAAACACTTATTGAATATATAATTATATATTGTTTTGTGATTAATCACTATGCTTTAATTATGTCCAATTTGTAACAATGAAAATACATCCTGCATATCAGATATTTACATTATGATTCATAACAGTAGCAAAATTGCAGTTATGAGGTAGCAACGGAAATAATTTTATGTTTGGGGCTCACCACAACATGAGGAACTGTATTAAAGGGTGGCGGCATTAGGCAGGTTGAGAACCACTGCTATAATTCATAAACAGCCACAGACAATACATAAATGAATGGGTTTGGCATGTTGCAATAAAACTTTATTAAAACAGGCAGTGGCTGCACTAGGCCTATGGACCATAATTTTCTATGGAATGGGTAAAATTAAACATTCCCTTGACAAAACAGGAGTCTTGGGTAACTTTTTATGCAAACAAGTGTTTTATTTCATGTATTTTAAAGTACCATTTCCCTACATTGTCAACACATTCAACTTGTTTTTACTGAATTCATGGCTTAATATAGTCACTTAAAATGGTTGCAAAAATAGGAATTTTTATTTCTCACATGCTTTCATGTCTTTTTAAAATTATTAATATTATTGTTGTTTTTGTTTCAGGTTTCTAAATACTTACAGCTACCTGACAGAACAGGTCACTTTTCTTTTACCTTCTAGCGATTTCCTTGGTCAATAAACAGCTCAATACAAACTCTGAGGGACTGAACCCATTGTTAGTCTTCAAAACCTTCCTGAAAAGAGTCCTCACCCATATAAATTATTAAATACTGATGCAACTAGAACAAACTACTGAAGTATACAGGCTACATGGTGAACGTACAATACTGAGGCTAATTTACGAAATAATCTATGAAGAACAATTTTGCAAAAAGAAAGCTTCATCCATTACATACAGTTTTTAGGAGTGTCTTTGTATTATTCACAACAGTATACAACCTCCAATATATCAACTTGAATGTTTCTACCTGCCTCTGTTCTTCTCTCTTGATGCTTTACCAGGAGGTAGGGGGTCCTTCATATGCATAAAGAGTCTATTTGGAACATTTTACTAGAGTTAGCTAAGAGCTTCAGCTTCTTAGTGGACGTCTGGATTACAGCAGCTTGATCCTCTCCTATGCAGACTGGGACAATGTTTTCTTTATTATCTTGTTGTCATTGAAAGTATACTTTGCCCACTTACATGAATAGAAACCCACTTCTTCCTTCCACTAACAATAGTAAAATAGATCTATTATAACTCTAAAAGTGTAAGTTAGGAAGATCTATCTTTTAGCTTGCACTAAGAAAGGCCCACTTTTCACTGCTAATTGAGACTCTCCCTTTTGCTACATATATCTCATTTACCCTACCTGGCAAACAAAGAAATACTGGAGAGTGCTTTATGTGTTTCATTTGTGGTGCAACACATTTCTATAGTCAACCCTAAACTACATGCCAGAGTGTTAAATTCATGTGGCATCCAGCAGTTCATGCCTTGATGATTAAATGCAAGTTTAATAGAAACGATAAACAACCCATTGCAATTGCAGAACAGTGAAGGGATATTTCCTTAATCGTGGAGAAATTACTACGTCCTATTCACCACAGGTGTGCAGGTTTGTGTTACCGGCATCTGCTGTGAATCACATGAAGTTAATATTAGCATTCTACAGCACCGATGGATGTTTATGGAAATAACTGTACACTATACGATTTTGATTGCACAGGGAGAAAATAGTTATTTGGACTGCAATATTTCTTTTTCGTTGCCTCTCATTTGGCAGCTTATCCTACTCAGATATCATCATCAATATGCCATACATAAACTTGCATTCATCACTGGTACTTAGGCTTATTAACTAAACAGCAATTATATTGTCATACGAAGATTATGGGAATAAATACAACTGTGCGTTGCAATGTTTCCTTCTTTACAGCACAATGTGAGTTTTTGTTGTTGTTAATAACAAGCCATAATAGAAACAATCTGTCTGAAAGTGTAAGAAGTGTCATTGAAGGCAAAAGCAGCATTTTGATGAAGACACCTATTTATAGACATTCCTTTATAAACTTTAGCAGCCCAGCATGCTCTGACATAAACTTATGTTGAACACAAACTGCACAGGAGATTCATTCATACTATGCAATTTTATAAATTAAGGTCTGTTCTTTAGGTAAAACCCCACCTCTCTATAATTTTTTTAAAAAAATAGGTGATTTAGAGTTATTAGTTCCCACTAAACTAGTATTTAATTTCCTCCCAGACGCCAATGATAACATGTTGCACACCTTTGGAGTCCTTCATTTCCCTGTGAAGACTCCTTAGATGGGCACCACCTTTGTGAGTCCAGTGCAGCTGAAAGCAGAACAAAGACAAGCAACTTCCTGTTCATTACAGAACCTCCACAACCAGTTTGTCAACCATATGGTGTCCCTAATATCTCTTGGCAGTGCTTAGTATCTATAACAGGGGAAAGCTCATACTTTCCCGATGAAAACTTCTTGGAGAGAGTCCAGAAGAAATATTCCTGTCCACCACCCAAAAGGGTAATGAACTGAACTGGATCCAGGGTCCAGAATGCCATTTCTCATAGTCCGCCGCATCCTCGTGGGTCCATGAATGTGGACTACTTCAGGCTTATAGATGTTGATAGTAAAAGTGGCCAGATTTTATATTTTTTAAGAGTAGAATTGAAAACAGCCTGAGAGATATTTCATATGAGGAGGGTAAAACTAGTATATTTGGTGAAAAATATACTAGTATGTCCCTAATCTGATATAATTCTTCCAACAAATATATAAATATGTAGATATAGAATGACAGTCGCTTTACATGGAAAGGATAAAAATAAAACAAAATCAAAATCAGTTGCTACTATACCTGTAAATAGTAAGATTTATTATTCAAAGTACTGAAAGTCATCTTCAAAACTTTCAACCTTTATCAGGTCTACTGACATAATTAAATTCTTCACTAATTTTCAAATATTAACAGCGCTTTTGCATTCACTGTGCAATAGCTTCATAAAACAATATGTTGGGACTGTAGGTGGACTAGAAATCAGGACTGGCCAATACAATTAGTAGGATGCAACTAATTTTCAGATGTATATTGAATAGAAACCCCAAGCTTTCTACTCAAGCTTTAGGTACATCCTCCGAAGGGTTCCAGGTTAGAGAGGGTGCAGGCCAGACTAAGGGACACCCCCACCTATGCACAATTTTTTTTTTACCAGGCCTCTAGTTAAGGCCAGACTAAGGGACACCCCCACCTATGCACAAATTTTTTTTACCAGGCCTCTATTTAAAAATAGGGTCTTTGCAGATGATCAAGTTAAGATGAAGTCATTTATCTTACAATAAGATGAAGTCATTTATCTTAAAATTTACCAAACCGTTATATTGGGTCAGCCCCAACCCAATATAACTGTTTCCTAATAAAAGGGAAATTTTGACACAGATGCACATACACAGGAGAATGCTACTAGTATGTAAAGATGAAGACAGAGGTTAGGATGATAGATCCATAATTTTCAGAAAACTACATGTGGCTAGGAAAGGGGCTTGGTACAGGTTCTTCCTCACAGACCTCAGAGTGAACCTATCCTGCCAACACATTGATTGCAGACCCATAGCTTTAAGAACTGTGAGACAATAAATTTCTGTAGTTTAAGTTGCCTGATGTGGTCTTTTGTTCCAGCAGCCTTAGGAAAATAAAGAGGGGACTGTATTCACCAACTGAAATGAGTTAAAAAAAAAACAAAAAACTTTTATATATGAGTCTACGTTCAGGAGAGAAGCCTGGGCTTGACACTGTTTGAATAGCATGTGTACATAATACAATTGGACAAAATGCATCCTAATTAAAATAAAGCACACTGAACTACCATTACTTTTATGGATTCTGATTTTTAATTGCAAAATGACATATATATAGACCTATATTTCAATGCAAAATTAATATTTCCGTTTTCAAATTAGGCTTACTCAATACTAGCTTACTTTTGGCCTAGCCCACATTTCTGTTACATTACTTTTCCTATAAAACCAACATGAAAATTGCTTTGAAAAGATATTAATATATGTAAGTATACAAAAGTAGTATTTGTTGAATAGCCACTATGTGCCAGGAATTGTGCTGTGAACATTACATACAGGTTCTTGTTTTAATTTTATAATGTCCTTTACTAGCAAAAGACAAATCAGAATTTTTTGCAGCTACCTAATTTATAGTTAAGTGAATGAGAGAAAATACTAATACAGTCATGTACTGCATAAGAACATTTCCATCCAAACTGGACCACATACTAGTATAACATGGCGGTCCCATAAACATGTAATGGAACCTATAGCCTAGTGAAGTTGTAGCCATTGTACAGTTATAGCACAATGCATTACTAACAGCTATAACTATAGAATAATTTTTATGAATTTAGTGTAATCTAAGTGTACAGTGTTTACAAAGTCTACAGTGGTGTAAGTAGTGTCCTAGTCCTAGCCTTCACACTCACTCACCACTTACTCACTGGTTCACCCAGAGCATCTTCCAGTCCCACAAGCTCCATTCATGGTAAGTGCCATCCTTATACAGGTGTATTGTTTTTTAAAATCTTTTATATTGTATTTTATTGTACCTTTTTTGTTGTTTAGATTAGAGGCCCATGCATGAAATTCATGCAAGCATAGGCCCTCGCAGCCCCAGCTGCTTCAGACCTCATGGCCCCGGCTTCCTCACACGCCACCCACCCTCTTGGCCCACTGTTCGTTCCGGAAGGTCGTTCTGCTGTCCAGTCTAATTACCATATTAGCTCTTTATAGGATACTAGAGGCCCGGTGCATGAAATTTGTGCACTGGGGGTGGGGTTCCCTCAACCCAGCCTGCCCCTCTCACAGCTCAGGAGCGCTCAGTGGATGTCCTACTGATGGCCACAGTCTGGCAGCAGAGGCTTGGAACAGTTGTCCCGTGTGTGTGTGTGTGTGTGTGTGTGTGTGTCTGCTGGAGCCTGCCCCCAGCCACATCACGTAGGCTTAGAGCAGTGGTGCTTTTAGGAAAAGAACTATGGCAACAGGGTACAAAGTCCTGAATAGTTGAAATTAAAAGAAACTAAATGCACTGAGATTGGTCAAGGGATGAATACAGTGTAAATAATGAGACCGATTATGACTGTGGCTCTGGAAATGGGAAAAACAAGACAGAGTCAAGACATAGGGTAGAGATAAGATAGACAAGACTTCCCCACACAGGGTTTGCTCCATAAATATATGACTGTTGATCTAAAAATAGAGTCTCTAAGACTACCACAGAAATTACTTCATTCCCTAGAAACCTACAGATCCCATAGGCCAGCTATTCCATTAAATCCCCAAAGCTCAGTTGGGCTAATGAAGGATCAACTTTTACCCAATGATCCCTTGGCATTTGGGGCTACTGTACCCCTCAGGAGCAATGGGGTCATCTCTCCTGTCTGGCAAGGTCAATGGCAGAAACAGCTCTGTCTCCTTCCTGTGGGGGTCCCCGCTGGAGTGCTTGGCCAGCCTGAGTGAGGGGCTGAGGGCCATTTCAGCTGGCCACCCCCCCTTCAGGGTGGGGGTCCCCACTGGGGTGCCTGGTTGGTCTGGGTAAGGGCCTGAGAGCCGTTTTCAGGCTGGAGGGCAACTTAAGCTCCCAGCCTCTCCTTTCTTTCTTCTTTTTTTTTTTATTCTGGGGTTTATTTACCTTCTATAGCTGTCACTGGAGCTGAGAGCTGGCTCCACCTCTGAGACCTGAAAGCAGGTTTCTGCATCTGTTTGGCTTCTATTATTGAAACTCTGTTGCCATCACAGCAGCTTTAAGCTCTGAGGCCGAAGCTGGCTGAAAGCAGGTCTCTGGAGCTTGTTTAGCTTCTATAATTGCAACATAGTTGTTTAGAGTGCAGCTCAAAAGCTGGCAGCAGCAGGCGGGGAACCTTGGCTTCCTCTGTCACTGGAGCAAGCAAGCCTCCTGTTCGCTTCAGCTGCGTGGCTGCCGGACGCCATCTTGGTTGGCAGTTAATTTGCATATCCTGCTGATTAGCCAATAGGAAGGGTGTCTGGGTTATGGTCAATTTGCATGTTTCTCTTTTATTAGATAGGATGTTTAAATATGCATATGTCATTGTTACAATTGCCTACAGTATTCAGTACACTGATGTGTTGTCCAGGTTTATATCCTAGAAGCAAGGGGCTACAATAACTATCCTGAGAGTGTAGTAAACTATATCATCTAGGTGTGTTTAAGTGCATGTAAGTGCATTCTGATGTTCACACAATGGTGACATTGCCCAATGACACAGTCCTCAGAATGTATCCCTGCCATTAAGTAGTTCATGACTGTAGATGTGATGTAAAGCACAAGGTAGATTTTCAATAAACTTCCTAAATGGGTGGATTATTCATCATAAAAACTATTATTATTACCAAGAAAATATAAAAATTAGATTAAAAGGAGTGTGTATGTGTATCATTTAGTCTTTTTAGTTGTAATCAACAATTTTACTTTAGATGTTAGAAACAGGAGTTTATTAAGTAGATGCTATATAAGCTACATATATCAACAGGAGATCTATGAAATCAGATAAGTGGAATTTATCAACTTAGGTTCAGTTTACTAAACCATGTGCAGAATTCTTCTTGTAAGAAAACTACTACCACTCTTGATTGATATTCATCAGGTGTTATGAACTTTCTCTGCTGCCACTACTGCCTGGGAAACTCCATATTGAAAATGATAGTGCAATTTTGTTGCTCTATTTGACACTGCCTGACTTTCTTACCAAGACTTACACTTATATGCCACTGTAGGAGAGAGATCCATGGTCCCTTTTTCTGGTGTTTCTGGGTCCAAATCAGCATAAATGTCACTGATTGGCAAAAGTAGATCACGAGCCTGAGTCTCTGTTACAAGGAAGCCTGAAAAAGCAGAAATCGGATATATAGAGCCAGAATGGTCTCTTATCACAACAAGATCCTTATGGTGAAATATTACCAAACGTGCAAAGGAGATTTAGATATTACATGGCCATAAGGAATGACGATATCAAACACACTGTGCAGAGACTGTGTATTATTAACCACATACATACACTATATGAGATGCTTAGTTTAATAATATCAAATAATAAAAAAATAAAGAATAACACCAAGTAAATTAAATTCACTTCTGTTTTTTAATTGAAATTTTAACCAAGGCTCACAATTTTGAAGCCATGCCAAATTTTTTTGTTAGATCTGTAAGTAGATGGGGTCAGTAGTAGTTTGATTCTGTTTGCTCTAATATTGGACAACTACTTAGATTGAGATGTATATTAAAAATTCAAATGTTTTGTTTATTTTATGAATGATTATGACAAATTATTAGAAATATGTTATTCCCTGGCTCCTGAAGCACTAATTTCTCATATGATTTCAGTTGTTAGTGAAATAAGGATTCAGCAAAATCAGTGTAGTAGTATTTTTGCCTAAATTATCAGACATGTTTCTGTGTCGCTCCAGATGTAATTGTCAAGTACAGTTTGTGTCGCTTCGCTCTTTGCCATATCCTTTCTTTGGCCTTTCCTTCCATATGCTCGTCTCTCTCCTGCCTATGGTTTTCTATTTCTGTCTCCTTTTAAAAAAGAAAGAAAAAAAAATACCACTTTGCCTGCTGTGCACTAAACTGAATAAGGAAATTATATCCATCAATTTTATCCCTTGGCACCATTCTTCCTGGTAATATATAGCATGCTACTAATTTTCAGGTGAATAAAATGTCCTTGCCACCTGCCTGTAGATATATGGAAGTAATCTTTCCCTTTGTATACATTTTTTCACTGTTTTGTAGTACTTTCAAGGAAAGAAATTGAATCTATCCTTTGTCTTTCTGTTTTCCAAAGGACAGAAAGCTAGAGCATTTGTCCACTGGTCCACAGGCCCATTGGTTGAAGGTTGGCTTCAAATAGCATTAACTCTGCTTTCAGACAGTACTTCTGCATGGACCAGGAGGGATAGAGTCAAAGAATTTAGGGGAAAGAAAATGAACAGACTCACTTTTTAATTTAACAAGATGTGACTGATCTCACATGGCACTGCCGATCACAGTAACATCTGATATCAGAGATAAACCAAGGGGAGGTCAAATATAAAGGCATGTTTTGATGCAGCAGCTAATTCTAGAATTTTCCTTCACCTAATTGCTGATTTTACCAAGCCTGCCTTCTAGATAATTAACTAGCAATTAGTGGTCAGTTGTATCATCAGCTTGGACAGACCAATGAGTTTTGAGATAGTTATTGTCTTGTGTGATAGTTTTCAAATTCTAAAATGTATAATCCAATCAAACAAAATAAGCACTGGAAATGTCAGAGTTAGAAATTTACAGATATTTTCTATCCACTATTTGAAGCAGCTTTGTTCTTACTTGCATTCCAAAGGCCAGAGGCTGGTGATGAAAAAAAGAAGTGTGGTGTAATTTAGACTCCTAGTTGTCTGAAGTCAACACCTTTTATTGATCCATATACTATTACCTATGTAACACTTTAAATACCAGTTTCAGAAATTAAATACTCAAGTGTCTTTAGGAGTTACACAAGTCATGTACTAGTATATGAATGAGGTAAGACAAGGTGGACACTTTGCCAAACTGTATAACACATCTTCAACTATCGGGGGCAATAGCTGCTCAGTTCTAACCAAATACTGCCATGTGGAAATGAAGGCCCGATGATATCCTAGGAGAAATGGGTCAATGGTTTTCTCATAGTCAACCAGAAATCAGGACATTTATGTAAAATTGTCCAATTTTTAAATTTTAAAATAACTTTTAAATACTGCTAAAACATTTTTTTTAATTTTTAAATGTTGGCAAATAATTTTGAAATGTTTCAGATGTACAAAACAAAACACATATAGGCAAGATCCTTACCTACTGATATAAATATACTGTTTCCTTCTTGTCCAAGTGAGAGGTGACTGAGATAACTATCTTTATTTTTTTTTTTTTTAAAAGAAGTGAGGGAGTAAAATATCAAATTTCATGGTGCAACCACTACAGAAAACAGTATAGAGTTTCCTCAAAAAAAAAAAAAATGGATCTTCCTTATGATCCAGCCATTACACTTCTGGGTATTTATCCAAAGACATCCAAAACACTAATTCAAAATGATATATGCACCTCTATAGTCACTGCAGAATTATTTGCAATAGCCAAGATGTGGAAGTGACCAAAGTGACCATCAATAGATGAGTGGATAAACAAGATGTGTTACATATGCCGCCATGGCCATGCCTCTCTGGTCAGGATCCAGCAGTTCTCCACACACCCAGCATCCAGTGAGACAGATGGGCATCGGCAGAGTGGACACAGGCAGGGTGAGTTACCCAGGCTCATACTAGGGCTGCTTCTTCTTGTGTTACTCCTACCCACACAGATTATTCAAATCAAGAAACTGCTGTAACACCTTCAAGTAACCCCTTCCTCAAAACCTCGACTACCCCAAGTCCAGCGAATGCCACCACCGAAGCAAGTGGCAGTGTTCTGCAGTCAATATCCAGTCTCTTCATGATCCCATTCTCTCTTCCACATCTCTACTATTAGGCAAATTTTTGCTAGGAAACATCTATACTTCCCCATCTTCTAAACCCAATCCAAATGGTGTCTGGACATCCAGTCTGACAAGTTAGAAACAGGTGTTCATTGAATCTACTAATCCCATACCTAATTTTATTGACACAGAAAATGTTGAGGATCCCAAATTTGATTGGTTTGAAGAGCATGTGCAGAGTTTGACTAGATAATTAATGGTTCAAATCTGCTGGAGTTTCATGTCCAAGATCATGAGAGACCCATCCAAAACTAGTTCCAAGTTATTTCCTTAAATATGTTTAAGAAGTATGGTCACATAAAACTCTACCTAAGAAGTGAATAGATTTTATCTTTCTATAGATTAGAGGCCCGATGAATGAAATTCATGCAAGGGGCTCAGCCCTCAAAGCCCCGGCTGCCTCAGCCCTTTTGGCCCCACCCCGGCTTCATCCGGAAGGTTGTCCAGATGGTTGTTTAGCTGTTCAGTCTAATTAGCATATTAGCTCTTTATTATATAGGACAAAGGATGAAATTTGGAATAGAGTCAGTTGGTTCATTAAAGCTATAAGGTCATAAAATAGTTAGGTAATGCAAAAAGCTTTCAATTTAATGCCAGTGTAACTCTAGATTAAGTTTTAAATTTCTAAGCATACCACTTTCCTTTTGGGAACTCAACTCTTTCCTCTGTGGCTTTTGGTTTGACATTGTATTTGATTTTTGTGTGGTAATTAATATGTGCCAGGACAATGATGATTTAGAATCTACCCCAAATTCAAGCATAACGAGTAAACTTTGCTTGTATAATAATCACCTATTTCTTTTTAAAAGAGTGCCAAATTAATTTAGCTAAGCTAATTCCAAAGAGTAGAAGTACACTAACCTCAACTAATTTCAAAATGCTTTTTATTTCTGAATATCTCAAAAAAATTTTACAATTTAAAAAATGATCTATTTTGGCCGAAACCGGTTTGGCTCAGTGGATGGAGCGTCGGCCTGCGGACTGAAAGGTCCCAGGTTTGATTCCGGTCAAGGCCATGTACCTTGGTTGAGGGCACATCCCCAGTGGGGAGTGTGCAGGAGGCAGCTGGTCATTTCTCTCTCTCATCAATGTTTCTAGACCTCTGTCCCTCTCCCTTCCTCTCCGTAAACAATAAATAATCAATATATTTAAAAAAAAAAAAAAGATCAAGCCTGCTACCCAAGCAGTCGATGTTTCTCTCTCATCGATGTTTCTAACTCTCTATCTCTCTCCTTTCCTCTCTGTAAAACTCAATAAATATATATATATATATAAAAGAACAAAAAAATTATCTATTTTGAAGGTGAAATCACAAATCTTAAAACTGAAAAGGCAAATTGTGTGAATAAGCCAAAACTGTAAATCAGATATTTGGTAAGTGAAGACGGGAAACTTATATTAAATTCAGAAAAAAAGCTTTTATACTCTTTCTGTACATACTTTTTTATTAAAAAAAAAAAAACATGTATCAGAATAGCCTTATTTGGAATACTTTCTGTTATTAGTAAATATTTTTAGACAGTTAGAACCTGATCCCAAGCCCAATGTGGGCTTGATTCTGGAAAGTAAATCTTTTTACAACTTCCTCCCTGCACAGAAACCTTTTAAAAAATATATACTACTTAAAGTCTTTTGTTCACATGGTCACACATTGATGCTTAGATGTTCTAGTATCTAGTATGGCCACAGTAGCCTTGATAACCAAAGTAATTTTTCCATTTTTAGAAACCTACACAGGAACATCATACCCAACAGATCTCAAACTACTATGCGTAAGAATGACCATTCCCCTTTGTTTCATACCTGAATGCTGTACATCTATTTTGGATTGTTTAAATTGACTTGTTTAACAAAAACTCTAAACAAAAATAAATGGCTGAAAGAGAGAAAAAAAAAGCTGTGATGTGGAAAAAAATATA
>NW_006300371.1:2080364-2082125 GCF_000327345.1 Myotis davidii | reverse complement strand
GTCAGTTTTGTAAATTTTGAACATTATTACCATATGACAAAGTAATTACATTCCTAGGTATATAACCAAGATAGTTATGAAAATCCTAGAGGCCCAGGGCACAAAAATCTGTAGACTCTGGAGGGTCCCTCAGCCCGACCTGTACCCTCTCGCAGTCTGGGACCCCTCAGGGGATGTCCAACAGCTGGCTTAGGCCCGCTCCCCAGGATCCAGGAGTGGCTCAGTGGTTGAGTGTCAACCTATGAACCAAGAGGTCACAGTTTGAGTCCAAGTCAGACCACATGCCCTGGTGCAGACTTGATCCCCAGTGTGGGGCATGCAGGAGGCAGCTGATCAGTGATTCACTCTCATCATTGATGTTTCTAGCTCTCTCTCCCTCTCCCTTCCTCTCTGAAATCAATAAAAATATACTTAAAAAAAGAAAAAAAAATAGGTGAAGGGATTAAAAAGTACAAATTAGTGGTGGCAGAATAGTCATGGGGATGTAAAATACAACATAGGAAATATGGTCAATAATATTGTAACAACAATGTACTATGCCAGGTGGGTATTAGAAATATCAGGGTGATCACTTCATAAATTATACAATGTCCTAACCATCTGAAACTTACATCAAATAATGTTGAATGTAAACTGTAATTAAAAAATAAATTTTAAAAATTTCAAAAATTTTAACCTGATTCTTTAAATCAATGAATGGATATAACTTCAGTTAGTAAATCTGAAAGTTCTAAAAAATATGGGATATCGTAGGACAACCAATAGGCATGAACTCTGTTATTTTATTACTCCTTAAAGTTCTTGCCACTTTTCAAAAACCCAATTTCTATAATTCTGTAAGTTATTCAGTAAAAATTAAAGCGTTACTTTTTGAAAACATATGCCAAGACTAAGCCAACAAGAAAGAAGTTTGCAAAATTACTGAATCTAAACTCAATAAAGAATTTAAAAACCAAGATATAACTTTTGTTTACTCTTCATTGAAGTGAACACATAAAACTATCAAATGCCCAGAATTTCCTTTGAAACTATATTACAGGCAAATGTCTACATTAAAATTGATGAGCATCTCTCTATATTCTCACCAACCATGCAATACTGTCATGTTCTTTTTGTCCATGTAAATCTCTATTTTTATAAGCACTTTTAGGATGTCTAAATTTGTATAGAATCTTAGTATTAATGATATTCTTTAATATCACATCACTAAACATATTGTCGATGTTTCTACTAAATATCCAGAAGAAAACCATATAATTTACATTTTTCATTAAAATATTATACCCACTATTTTTTTTTCTAATATGACTTCATGTCACTAGGATAAAATAAACCAAGAAAAGGGGCACTGTCCTGATGAAGATGAAAACTAAAACAAACTCTTAGCAGCAATGATGCCATAGGTAGGGTTACAATGTGCATAACCCACTATCTCAGATGTGACCCTGAATTAAGTTACCTAGAAATGTGTCCTTATCATAAATATGACTAGAGAAATCTATAGAATATAAATCACATAATATTTTTTCCAGAAGACTCTGCTTGGCATGTAGCTTAATCATACAGGGAATATCTGATTCTTGACTTCCATTAAACAGTGTCACTCTTTTTGAAAAGCAAAAGCTATGTATAACATAATATGCCTTTTTGTGTGTGATATGACTTCCAGCTTACAAAATCAAAACAAAAATTTTATGCTGTTTTTCCATCTTTCTTTTTATTAAAGTATACAGCCTACTATGTAAATTCTTATGATTGATT
>NW_006300371.1:2078476-2079952 GCF_000327345.1 Myotis davidii | reverse complement strand
ATATATATATATCCATATTAAAGTTTCATAATATGATCTTTACTAAATACCCACCAAGTCATATCCTAGAGATATCTACCAAGTCCTATCCTAGAGTTTGTTACTATCAAAATGAATGCCTAAATGTACATATTAATTGGCTACATATGTACAAGCTGGTGATTATTGATAAACAATTAAAACTTTATGGGAGGTAGTGTCTACAAATGTACTTAACTTTAATTATTTATATACAGCAATAAAATTTGATTTAAAAGTTATATTATCCATAAATTTTCCTCTTAAAAACTGAAAAATCAATGTTTGGACCAATTGGCCTCTATAATATATATTTCCTTCCATTTTTTTCTTCTGTCTCTTCCTTCTTCTCTCCCTCCTTTCCTTCTTTTCAGCCTTATTGTGATATAATTAACAAGTAAAATTGCAAGATATTAAAAATGCACAATGTGATAATTTGATATAAATATACATTGTGAAAGGATCTCTCCATTGAATTAATTAAAAAATTAATTACCTCACATATTTCCATTTTTTTCTTTGGTAAAAACATTCAAAATCTAGTATTTTTATCAAGGTTCAATTATACTAGAGGCCTGGTGCATGAAATTTGTGCACAGGTGGGGTCCCTAGGCCTGGTTGGAGATCAGGTCTGATCAGGGTCAAACTGATTGGGACCAGGCCGATTGGGGCCTGCCAGCCAGGGAAAGGATGAAAGGAGGGATCACAGGAGGTTGGCCACCAGCCCCAAGAGGGAGCCAGCCCTTGGCACCCCTGGGAAAGGAGCTGCATCCACTGAAACCCACCCCCAGTTTCCTGTACCAGCCCAGGGCCCAAAGACCCTGGTGGGCTCAGGAGGGGAAGCAAAATAATGGATGCCAGACACTGCCACCACCATCATGGTTCCCCACGTCCCCCCTCCTCCTTCCCTCACCGCTGTGCTGCCACTGCCGTGAGTGGGCACTGATCACGGGAGGGACCAAGGGAGGTTGGCCAACCAGGGGAAGTTGGCTGTGGGAGCATATCAACCACCACGAGGAAGCTCCTGTATTGACCGGTCATAGTGACAGATCATTCTAGTCATTCTGGTCATTCTGGTTATTCGGTCATAATGGTTGCTTAGGCTTTTATATATATACATGATATTATCAACTATAGTCACCATGTTTTCCATTATATTCTTAGACTTATTTATCTTATAACTGAGAGTTTGTATCTTTTTACCAACCTCTTTCTATTTCTCCCACCCCCTTAGCATCTGACAACCACTTTTCCTCTTTCTATTTATATAAGTTCTCATTTTTATTTTTATTTTTAAGACTCTACCTATAAGTGATACCATGCATTATTTGTCTTTCACTTTCTAGCTTATTTCACTTAGCAGAATGTGCTCCAGCTACCCTCATGTTGTAATGACAGGATTCTCTCTCTCTTTTTTAATGGCAATATATCATCAAATTTTTCATTTATTGTCCTATT
>NW_006300371.1:2071567-2078148 GCF_000327345.1 Myotis davidii | reverse complement strand
GGAAACAAAGTGTTACAATATTGTTTTATAAACAGTGCAAGATAAATGCATATAGCAATTCTCCATTATTGGTGGTTTCACTTTCTATGGTTTTAGTTATCTGAGATCAATGGTCAACTGTGGTTGAAAATATTAAATGGAAAATTGCAGAAATAAATAACTCATCGGTTTTGAATTGTGCACCATTCTGTCCCACTCCATCCCATCCATGAAATGAATCATCCTTTGTCCACCCTCTGCACTCTGTATATGCTACCAGCCCATTAGTGACTTTGGAACCCTCATGATTCTCAGATCAACTGTTGCAGTATGGCAGTGTTATTTTATTTAATAATGGCCCCACAGTGCCAAAGTAGTGATGCTGGTAATTCAGATATGCCAAAGAAAACACATAAAACTGCTTTTTTTTTTTTTACATGAAAAGGTGAGTACAAATTTAAGGTATTGTGAGAAAGAGACAACATTCACATACATTTTACTCTAGTATATTGTTTTAATTATTCAATTTTATTATTAGTTATTTTCATTGATCTCTTACTGTGCCTAATTTATAAATTAGACTTTATCATAGGTATCTTACAAGTACCGTGCACTAACCGATTTCGCCACTGGAGCTCCTATCATAGGTATCTATGTATGGGGAAGAACATAGTATATGTAGGGTTCAGTACTATCCATGGTTTCAGGGTTTTGGAACATGTTCCTTGAGAATAAGGTGGTCTACTGTATTTTACTGTGCTTGATAAAAAAGGAATATTTTTGGTTATCATTAGTTCAATACCAAGGAGATTCTAATAAGCACTTCTCATACCACATTATCTCTTTTTCTTTTATACAGCTTGAAACTTAGTAAGGACACAACTGCTAAAAAAGGAGACATTTGATATTTATTTATGATCCACCGTGATTTCATGGTGGCCACTTGAACCTGATAAATTATGAGAAATATTTTTACCAGCTTTTACTTCAAATAGTAATAAGGATACTTAGAGTTTAACAAAAAATGTGTTATATTGAACAGAATGCAGCTTTTCAAAGTAGTTACTATTACATCCAAACTCTAAACTTTAGGTAGCATATATATTTACACTTTTTATATTTGGGAAAAAGCATTGAAAATGATAGTGCAATTTTGTTGCTCTATTTGACACTGCCTGATTTTCTTACCAAGACTTACACTTATGTGCCTTTCCCAAGAGACTACTTCTAAGAGTTATCATTCATTTGAAAAAACAAACTATAGTTCATCATTTAAAATTATACACTATTGAAATAATTTACATAATTATACATAAAACATAAATTACTAAAATATTTTTCATGGTGGAAATGTGACTTTGTAGACAATCAAAAAAGATTTGTCATCTGAGTTAAAAACTCTAAGTGAGACCAGAGAGATCATCAATTTTTTCAATTTTAAAATTAATATACTAAATATTAATTTAATAAATATTTATTGAGAACCAACTGTTAAATAGAGGCAGATATAGAAATTGAAACACAGAGATGGAGATGACCCCCCAAGGGTCAAACTGGAGCAAATTTAAGACACTCTGCCTCTAATTCAAGGATCTGTACAACAGTTCACTACCACCACCTGCACTTGCTGCTGGATCAACTTCTCTAAACTATCTTCTCAATATTTTGTTAAAAACTAGAGGCCTGGTGAACAAAATTTGTGCATTCGGGGAGCTCCCTCCACCCAGCCTACACCCTCTCACAATCAGGGAGCCCTCAGGGGATGTCCGACTGATGAGGAGTGGGCCTAAGCCATCAGTCAGACATCCCCCGAGGGCTCCTGGACTGCTAAAGGGTGCAGGCCGGGCTGAAGGAACCCCCCAAGGACCCCCCCTAAGTGCACAAATATCATGCACCGGGCCTCTAGTATTAATATAAGGCATAATCCATAATGTAGAAAAATGATAAACTGCAAAATGAGATATACAAAATTATGAACTTAGAAAGCATTTGAATAATATTAATTCTGTTGCTTAAAAAGAGGGATTTAAACAAAGAGTAATTTGCTTTTCTTTACACCAGGAAATGTAGAAGTTGTTGGTTTATTGCTATTCTGGTAGCTCAAAGGAACTCAGTTTCTTTCTTCTTCTATTTTCTTAGCTTCTATCTCTCTTATTAGTGGTCACAAGATGATGCCCATTCTTTCAGTCACATTTCAGGTCCAGACAGAAAGAATGGCAAAGAGGAAAGGCTACTACAGCTATATTTGTCAAAGAAAATACTTTTTTTCCCTCTTTCTTTCTTAACAGAGAAGAGGGTCACATGGCCACCTCTGGCTGGGAAGAAGCCTGAGGAATTGATGAGCTAGTTTTCCAGTCTACAGTGTCTATCTGATATATGAATTCACAGGTGTATATTGGCTATTTTACTCCACCTGCACATTTTCAAGCACCAGCAGAACAGCATAATAATAATTATCCATATACCAGACTGTTGCTTTACACAGTGAAGTATATTTTAAAAATAAAATAAACCAAATAAATAAATAATGTAAAAAAACACTTTAGATTCCAAAGTAACTACAGTTCAAAAATGAAATCTAAACTATCATAATGTGGTGCCTTGACTAGCATCTATCCCTTTAAGATTTTTTTTTAAATAATAGGAAAAGTTTGAAGAAAACTGCCATTTTAAAGTTGCAAGCAGTTATTCTTTAAATTGTGACTTAAATCCACTTTTGTGAAAGGAATTTGAGAGAGTTCTCCAGTTACACAGATGTAAAGAAAGGAAAGTATTTATCCATTGTTCTTGGATAAAACAGCTAAGTGACCATTTTCTTAAAGTCCAATGTAAAGTGTTCTGGTTTGATAACATAAATTGCTTTGAGAGGCTAACTGACCACAGCAGAAAATGGCCTCATTTGTAGGTGCCTTGGAAAAATAATGTAATGCCTGTTCATTAGAACCTGTGCAATAGGAACCTAGGAAAGCCCTTTAATACGTAGAAACATAGTTCTTCAAACCAGCAGATGGGAGCACAAGTAAATGTTGTTTGAGAATTTGAAAGGCAGATGAAATGTCCGTTTATGAATAAGCAGGTGAGACCAGGTTTTCTTGTTCAAGCTATAGTTCTTATCTAATATACAGACACTAGCAATTGTGTTATTTTAAGACAGAACTTTTATCTCTCACATACAGAGCTACAATTCTGGTGCTTTAGACAGTGCTGAGCATACCACAGTAGTGTGAGTACTTAATCTGTTAAGTTAATAAATGAACAGATAAATGAATTTATAAAATATGAGAGAGAAGAGTACCTCCCAAAATTAATGTGGTGCAGCGAAAGCTAAAATTAGTGAAAAATCCATAATTTTAAAGGCTAGAATTAATTTTAATTAAAATTTGATGAACTAATAAGCATTCTACTTAAATGTTAAAACATGATAGAATTTTAAATAAAAAGCAAGATACAGATGCATGTAGAATGAGATCTTAATGATATAAGAATTCAGGCTGAGTTTTAAAAATAAATGTAAGAAAATGGGATATATTTTAAAGGAAGATAATACAATTAGGTAGAACAGACATTAATCTTATTTCTGGGAATCTCATTTTTATTTTATGTTTTATTACTTCCTGAAAAAAGTTTACATAAATTTATGATTATCTAATTTTCTTTAAATTTAAAAGTAGAATATTATAGATAATTTAGACCAACCCTTTCAGTTATTAAAATACGGATACTGAGACCATAAACACAAAGTTTCTTGTTTAAAGTCCTATAGTACTTAGAGACAGAATGGAGATGAGATAATTTATTTAATTCAGCAAATAATGTTAAAGATTCTATTATGTGCCAGCCATCATGTCAAATGCTGGTAATAGAAATTATTCTTATCCTCCAGCTGGATGAGAGTCTAATCAGTAGTTTAGGTAAACAACTATATCAACATTTGCTATGCACTAAAATATAGGAAAAATAGTGCCCTTGAAGAATAGGCAAATGGTCCATAACCCTGGTCTAGTGATTAGAAAATAAGTATACATATAAAGGAATATAATCAATAAAACTGTGTTTACTATGGTATATAGCAGGTGGGTATGGAAAATATTGGGGGAAACACTTTGTAAAGTGTTATGATTGTCTGACCATTATGCTGTTCACCTGAAACTAATACAAAGTAATATTGACTCTAAACTGTAATTGGAAAAATAAAATAAAATAAAATAAACGAACAGAAATGCGTATTTCTCTTCACAACAGCATTTCTTTCCAAAAATCAAGAGCTTGGAACAAAATCTCTAACCAGTACCCTCTTTCCATTATTAACTGCTATTCCACAATGGTTCTGTATAACATTTACTCCCCAAACTTGTTAGCAGGGTAAACAATTTAGGTGGCTAGCTTAAATATTTGACAAGATCTAAACTACTGTAGTGACCCCTTATCTGTGGAAGATATGTTCCAAGAACATCAGTGGAACTATGGGTAGCACTTAACCCTGTTTATACTATATTTTCCTATACATACATACCTATAATAAGGATTAATTCATAAATTAGGCAAGGAAGAGATTAACAATAATGACTACTAATAAAACAGAACAATTACAATAAACTACAATGAAAGTTATGTGCATGTGGTCTCTCTCAATATACCTTATTGTACTCTACTTATCCTTTTTCTCCTAGTGATGACATGAGACAATAAATTGCCTAAGTGATGAGATGGAGTGAGGCAAATGAGACCTATTAAGTAAAATAAGGATTACTTGAACACAAGCACTGCAATACTGTGACACTTGATGACCACTCAGTGATGAAAGGCCGGAGGGTATGCAATGGGGATACTTGGACAAAGAATATCTTGGACAGGACAGAGCTAGAAGGCATGAGATGTCATCATCTTACTCAGAATGATATGCTATGAATTGTTTGCTTCTGTAAATTTTCATGTAATATTTTCAGACCATGATTGACCTGTAACCACAGAAAGTCAAACTGTGGACAAGGGGTGCGCCGTATAGGAGTAGTCCCTAGTTGCCTGATTTCTGTACCTGGGATGATGAAGGCAAAATAATTCTGCATTCTAGGATGTATGTATGGGTCAGACAGAAGAGGTAGGCTTAGGATTGGTTAGTTGGCATATCAAAGGCATTCTCCCAGCTGAGCTCCTTGCTGTCTTCCTGAACTCTAAGAAATGGCTGACCTACAGAGGAGCAGACTCTCCCTAGCCACAAAGTTTTAAGATATAAAAACATCCTTATAGAGAGAAAAGAAAAACTATAAACAATGCAAAGCACATTTTGGGCTGGGCTTGCTATGAATTTCCTATTGTCCCAATTGCCAAAGCAAGTCACTTGCCCATCTTCATATATAATGAGGCCCAGATAAAAAGGTATAGCTATAAAGTAGTTCAACAGGATATTGAAATATCTTTGCACATTTCATCCCAAAATCCTTAAGCAATTTTCTACAATATAACTAAAACCCAGTGTATGGCTACATCATAAAACAAGACTACATTATAAAATGTTGAACCTTTTCTCATCACCAATTAACATGGTTTTAATATGGTTATTAAATGTTTGTTATATGCAGTGACATTTTCTATTTTTATCACCTTTCTCAATCACTTTATTTCATCCTGACATTCTTCAATGCTGTAACAAAGTCAATGCAAGAATAAGGGGTAAATATGAAAGCCACTGTGGAGACACATTCAGGACAGGCATATGATGACATAGAATTGTTCACACTGTGAAGACACTGTGCTACATCTCTTACTGGCAGCGTCTCCAAGGAGTACATACCCTTTGTGACATTTGGCACACTTTTCAGTTTGTATAAAAGTGATTCTGGCATCCTAGCATTTGTATTTGGATTATAACTAAAGAATTTTCTGGTAAGGCATTTTATTAAAAAAAAATGCTTCATTGAACTAGGGGGACATAAAAATATATTTTTGTTTTAAATAAGTATTAGCTGAAAACATTGTATTAAGAATTATGTGTGTTCTATGGATCTGGGACATTAAACACTAAGAGACATTCCTGCAGAAGAATGTGAACCAAGTAGATATATGTCAAGGGCCAGCGTTTAAAGTCAAGGGTTAAAATACTATCTTACCAATTAAATCTACGTCAATATCAAATATAAAATGAATCCTATTTTGTGTACTAATATAAAAGTTAAATACTGCAATTATATCACTGACTAAGATTCATTATATCGGAGGTATTAAGATCTATGCATTCAGGTTGTTCAATATGGTAGGATCATCCTATCTAATAAAAGAGAAACATGATAATTGGCGTACGACCGCTACCCTTCCCATTGGTTAATCAGGGTGATATGCAAATTAACTGCCAGTCAAGATGGTGGCCTGCAACCAGGCAGCTTGAAACTAACATGAGGCTTGCTTGCTTCAGTGATGGAGGAAACCAACATTCGCCACCTGCTTTGCAGGCCTTTGAGCCTGCAGTTTGAAACATTTTAACAAATATAGAAATAAAAAAAAAAACACCCAGAAACCTGCTTTCAGCCAGCCAGGGATCTCAGAGCTGGAGTTGATACAGAGTTTCGATTATAGAACCGAAACAAACCATATACCTGCTTTCAGAA
>NW_006300371.1:2066026-2068660 GCF_000327345.1 Myotis davidii | reverse complement strand
ATCTCCTATTATGAATGAAGTTGAATAGTATTTATGTGGACTTTTTTTACAGTTTCTTTTTAAAAATATATTTTTATTGATTCTAAAGAGAGAGGAAGGAAGAGGGAGAGAGAGCTAGAAACATCAATGATGAGAGAGAATCATTGACTGCTTCCTGCGTGTCCCCCACTGGGGATCGAGCCTGCAACCTGGGCATGTTCTCTCTCTGGGAATCAATCAAACTGTGACCTCCTGGGTCATAGGTTGACACTCAACCACTGAGCTACTCTGGCCAGGCAGCACTTTTTATCATATGAGACAAGAAACATGGTATAGAAAAACATTTTTATATTGTTTTTCATGTTTGTATGTAATCAAGCTTAGGGTTTTATTTTATGCCAGAGCCGCCAATGTGTCAAGTCTTATGCACAGAGGTTATTAATATAGCTTGAACTGATTCATTTATTCATCCATCAGGTCTTAGCTGATTTTCTTATTGCATGGCATAAACTTTTCCAGGGTTTGGGATAAAGCAGTGAGCACTCCATTTTTTTTTCACTATGTTGGCAAAACTCTAGCAAAGTATTGGAAGCTTAATGTAAAATAATAGATGTATATCTGTGATTGTGTAGGAACAAAGATTAAACATGGTATGGGACTAGAGAGAAGATAAGAGAGTGAGAAGTTCTTTTAGGCCAGGAAATCAAATAAAGGCCTCTCTGTGGAAATAACATCTATAGTGACCTGAATTAAGATAAGCCATGAGCCATGCAAATATCTAGGGGATAAACATTTTAGGCTAAGAATAAATAAACATATTGGCTGAAAGGTGATAGTAGGTTTAATATGTTTAGGGAACAGTCAGGAGGGTGGTATAGCTGGAGAGAAGTAAGAAAGGACATGAGCAGTGAGTGAGCTTATGGAGGTTATGGCTATATCATACAGGGTACTATAAGCATGGGAAAGATGTCATATTTTATTCTAGGTTTTAGAGAAAACTCTTGGAGGGTTTGAGTGATAAAGAATAAATTGTAACACATCAGAGGAAGCAAGAAGGACAATAAAGAGGCCACTGCAAAAGTCCAAGCCATCTATTGTAGTGGCATGGGCTAGAGTGGCAAAGATAAATGTAATGAGAAGTACTGAGATTCAGAATCCATTTTAAATGTAAAGCTGACAAATTTTGAGTAAGAGTAAAAGAGAAAAAGTCAGATATAACTCCATTATTCCTTAGCAAATGGGTAAAGTGTTGAACTATATCTTTAAAAAGAGAGCTCTTGGGGAGATGCAGGTTTGTGTTTGTGAACATGTATGTACATGCATAGATGCACATGTGTGTATGTGTGGGTGTGTGTTTGGGGAATCAAGGGCTCTGGTCTGGGACATATTGGAGACCCTGGTTAATGCCCTAGAATGCAAGCTCCACAAGTGTAATGTCTCTTTCCTGTTCCTGCGATAGCACATAGGGCAGTGCCTTGCAATTATTAGCAGCTAAAATTATCATATGAGAGAATAAGTTAGTAAATTTATGAATGAAAATGAGATTTAGGTAGTTGGGTCTAAAAATTTGAAATCCAGGAGTTAGTTGAGTAAGGTTGTCATAAAACCACAGGATTGAATAAAACCATGTTAGGAGTCCATGTAGACAGAGAAAAAATTCTAAGGACTGCTTTGTAGGGCACCAATCCTGTATTTTAACACAAACAAGAGAATTATCCAACAAGAAAACTAAGAATGTTCAGTCAGTAAAGTAAATGCAAAACAAGTAGGTGCCATTTCTCAGAAGTCAGTGAACAATGTGTTTCAACTGACATTGGCTTTTTAATTTAAAAATGCAGGAACTATTCTAATTTTTAAAGATACTCATCTCCAAACATGACTAGGAAAACATTATTAGTATCTGCTTTATGATAGGTTACAACTTTGTGTTGAAGTTACATACAGAAATGTATCTTTTTTTTTATATTCAGTTTTAAAGATACCCAACACACTATTGAAAGAGGAATGAATGGAAAACTTTTTATATTGTCCCTATTCTTTCTTAAGAGCACAAACTAATTTATCTGATTATCTGGCATAGGACGACCATATGCATTTTGAAAAAATGTAACACATTTGGAAGTGAAGGGGGACATCATTTTAAACTATACCAGGCATTATTCCTGACTTTCTCAGATAAACCATGAGATATGGTCACCTTAGGAAATACATAGAATCATGGTCTATGAAGAGATATGAAGATGTGCATTCTAGTGGGGCAAAAATAAATGGCAGGGTGGAGGTCTGCAGTCATCAGACAACATTTGCTGGAAAGAAAGTCAGGTTCAAGGGTAGCAGCAGGCCCAAGGCTCTGAAGGACAGGAATAGTGTGATTAGGTCTCCAGAGGAGGAAAAAGTAAGTGCCAACTATCCTATCTAATAAAAGAGAAACATGGTAATTGGCCTACAACCGCTACCCTTCCCATTGGCTAATCAGCGAGATATACAAATTAACTGCCAGCCAAGATGGTGGCCGGCAGCCAGGCAGCTTGAAACTAATATGAGGCTTGCTTGCTTCATTGATGGTGGACTCCAACATTCCCCACCTGCTGCTGCAGGCCTCTGAGCTGCAACACTAAGCAACTATGTAACAAATATAGAAGCTGAACAAAAACC
>NW_006300371.1:2049094-2065457 GCF_000327345.1 Myotis davidii | reverse complement strand
AGAGCCATAACCTCCCCATCGGCCCTGCCCTGAGTGTGACAGTGGCAGTGCCCCAACCCCCTGATCGGCCCTGCTCTGTGAGTGCCAGGGGGCAATGCCCCAACCCCCTATAGGCCCTGCTCTGTGAGTGCCAGGGGGCAATGCCCCAACCCCCTGATTGGCCCTGCTCTGTGCGTGACAGGGGGTGGCGCCGCAACCTCCCTATTGACCCTGCCTTGAGTGTGACAGGGGGCGGTGCCTAACCCCCAATCAGCCCTACCCTGAGTGTGACTTAGGGTGGCATCACAACCCCCTGATCGCCCTGCTCTGTGCATGACAGGGGGCAGTGCCCCAACTCCCCAATCAGCCCTGCTCTGAGCCGGACCAGGGGCTGTACCTAGGGATTGGGCCTGCCCTCTGCCACCCAGGAGCAGGCCTAAGCCAGCAGATCGTTATCTCCTGAGGGGTCCCAGACTGTGAGAGGGCACAGGCCAGACTAAGGTACCCCCCTACCCTCCGAGTACACAAATTTTTGTGCACCAGGCCTCTAGTTATATATAGTAAAAGCCCAATATGCTAATTTTCCAGTCATTTAGTCATCCATTCAACCAATCAAAGGGTAATAAGCTAATGATATGCTAAGGCCACTCAACAGCTCACTATGACGTGCACTTGACCACCAGGGGGCAGATGCTCCGAAAGGTAGATTAGCTTGCTGCTGGGGTCCTGCTGATCAGGACTGAGCAAGATGGGCCGGACACACCCTGGAGCCCTCCCATAGTCTCTCCTAGCTGGCCAACATCCCACGTCCCTCCCCAGCCCCCATCGTGCATCGGTGGGGTCCCTCAGCCTGGCTTGCAACCTCTCGCATTCCAGGACCCCTCAGGGGATGTCAGGGAGCCGGTTTTGGCCCAATCCCGCAGGCCAGGCTGAGGGACCCCACTGGTGCATGAATTCATAGTAGTAACAATAGAAGAATACCCACAGATACTGATATGTGTGAGAATAAACAATCTTGGGTTAGTGAGAACAGTGACCTTTAATAATTCTGCCATAACTGGTTTCTTTTTCTGATGATATTTTGATTTACTTCCAAAATATGTTGCAAGCTGGCTTATTCTTTAGAACACTGTACTAGGAGTCTAGGCATATCTCTTATGTGATAAATTACTTATGTGATCTTAATCATGACATTGATTTCTTAAAATTTCAAATACTTTTTGTCCCATTCTCAAAGAAAATAATAATAGTGCTATTACTCATAGAATTATTACGAGGATTGGTGACATTATTTATGTAAACGTCTTCATAATTTAGAAGTCCTCTAAAATCAGGAGCTTTAGCACGTTCTAAAACAAATGACTGATTTTGATATTTTCAGAATAAAAGACTAAAAGCATTGCTTGAACATTTGTTATCCATGTATCTAAGCTCTTCACATTCCCTATAGTTCACAAGAGGAATCACAGATTGGACCCCTCTGTGGCTATAATATTATACTGTGTGAATTTTCAGAAGTTAGCAATCCTACTGTTTATGGATTTTAAATTTAGAAGTATAAGCGTTTTTCATAATTCCTCTCCCAGAGGTGCTTTGATACTTCTTGTTACTTCTGCCAGAAATATTTCTTCCTTATTTCTCCTAATACCTAGTGAACTCTTACTTATGCTTTAAAGTCCAGCTAAAACATTGCCATTTATCCTAGGACCTGCATTAGAAGCAAGTGCAAGGGTATAGTGAGATTTGGGAGTGGGTGCTGCAGTGGGTACCTCAAAGATGCTTGTATTTCCCAATTCTTGTGTAGAATGTGCGAGAAATGATGCAAGCATATTCTCTTGTACCTGGGCACCTTAGACCCTTGCTATAATTGGTCTTTTGAGTCCAGACTCAGAACACATGGCTACTGGCTTTTGCTCCACAACTTGCTAAAAGTGTGGTTATGGACAAAGTACTTAAGTGCCTCTTTAGTAAAGTAGAGGTAATGTCCCCATGTCCTCTGCCAAAAAATGGATGTGAGATCTCTGCGGACCTCAACATGATTTCAATCATAATCAACCAAAGTAATTTAAAAATTTTTCTTGATTACTTTTATAAAGTTCCTTCTACATTAAAAATGATTCTTTCATTTAATCTTTTAAAAACCTTCAGAAATAGAGCAGCATATGATTTGCTCAGGAATTGAAATCAGAAGACAATTTTTAACTGTCACTAAAAAAAATAAAACTTGGCACATGTCTATTAGAAAATCCACTTTCTACAAAGTTCTTCTTTGCCAAAGGCCAACAGAGAAAGACTGACTAGCAGATGTGTGAATTTTTACAACTAGAATGGTGGCAGCTGAGCCAGGCTACAGATTTCGCTTAGAGACCCACAGTCAGGAGATAGTCCGAGTGAGAAATAGACCTCTGCTGAGTCTAGACGGGGATGTAAAGGTGAAGTTATAGTATGAAAAGTGTTTCTGCAGTGAGCAGCTTGCGTATTTTATATGAACGTGATGAAAGCATGTTGTATATAAGTAGAGTACCCAAGCACAAGTTGTCTTCATGAGCCTTGAGCTCCCTTGAGCGTCAGATTGGATGTTCAGAGATGGTGCAAAAGGACAAAGTGGGGCCGAAACCGGTTTGGCTCAGTGGATAGAGCACCGTCCTGCAGACTGAAAGGTCCCAGGTTCGATTCCGGTCAGGGGCAAGTACCTGGGTTGTGGGCACATCCCCAGTAGAAGATGTGCAGGAGGCAGCTGATCGATGTTTCTCTCTCATCGATGTTTCTAACTATCTCTCTCCCTTCCTCTCTGTAAAAAATCAATAAAATATATTTTTTAAAAAAGACAAAGTGGGGCGGGGGATGACAACAACAAGGTATTATAATGTTTAATGCATTTGGCCAGGACAGACATTTCTGAGCCATTTGGTCAGATGCAGACATTAACCAATGGTGAGCAGAACAAGCTGAAGCAGCTCTCTGTTGGAAAAAAGGGAGTTTTCCCAGAAGCACAAATCAAGGACAGAGGTGAGGGGCTGTTGGAAACACAAAGAGCAACATTGCTGATTTAGGATCACAAATTTAAGAGGTAACAAGTGTATCTTTGGGCATCTATGAAGAAAAATATTCCAGGATGAATCTAAGCAGAAAGATGAATTAGCGAAGATGACTGGCTCTGTGGAATATAAATAAGAACGTTTTACTAACCACATTTGCAATTTGTCCTTTTTTGCTAAAGAAAAATTCAGACAAAGGCAGAAATGCAGAGTGTTAGTTTCAGGAAGAATGCCTTTTTTTGGCTAAAAATAATGCATGTAGGGATAGAAACAAAGACACCTAATGTTGTTGGGCCACCATCCTTATTCTATACTTATTATTATTTCTGAAGTTCTATTAACTATAGAGTTCTATCAACTTAATAACATAAAAGGGAAATTTTGAGAGATTGGCCATCAGAGGAGATTGTGAGAAGCTTTCATAGTTCTCTTTTATTTGGGGGTGGGGTATTTTTTATTGCCATGTGCTTGTTCTTAACAATTTGCCAGAATGCCATAAATCAGCTTTTCTCTGAATGCTGTTGTTAGTACAAAATTAAAGCTCTGCCTCTTGCTTTCAGAAGCACTGTATATAAGCTTAAACTGGTTTAAGGTGTTTTGCGAAGCAAATTGTTTAAGTTCTATACGTTTTCTTTCAGAAATAACCATGCTAGTTAGGGAAATGACAATTTCCAATGCAGAGGGCTTTGACTCCATGGCTAGAAGAATGACTGGTCAGCACTCCTGCTCAGAAGACCGAGCAGAGCCTTACCAGCAGTCCTCCATGCACACCTCAGGGCAGATGGGTCTCTACATTAGCCCCAGGATGTCTGACCTGAGTTCTATGCTTATCCCTTCTGATTTGCCCAGTTTCTCTCTCTCTCTCTCTCTCTCTCTCTCTCTCTCTCTCTCTCTCTCTCTTTCTCTCCCCTCTGCCTCTTCCCTCTCTCTCTCTCTCTCTCTCTCATTCTCCCTGCCATCTGCCTCCCTCTGTTAATTGACCTTCCTTGAACAATGTCATAGGCCTAAGCATGCTCATGGTTGGGTATAATTAAAATCATGTAGGGAGTTGTTAAAGTACAGATGATCAGGCCTTACTCTGAAACAAGTGACTCAAACTGTGGAGTTGGGGATGAATTTGGAAGCTGTATTTAACATACTTGATGGTACTCTACCTCTCACTATGAAGTTCATTGTCAGCAAGCCTTTATAAGTTCAGGAAACTGACTTCATGTCCAGTGATTAAAAATTACTTATTGTAAACATTGTTTTTTTTATATTTAAATGCCAACATATTTTCTGTCATTTAATATGAGTTCAAGAAAAATTATATGCTATCATTTTTATTCTTCTTTCTAAACAATTCACCATATTTTGGACATCAATGTAGTTGTTATATTCTTTCTAAAGAACAGCTATTAGAATTTTTTGTGGAACCAATAATACTACTAATAATGGTAAACAGCTTTTGAGATAAGTATGTGCCATATATTCTTCAAAGAAAGTACATTTAAGCTTTACCACATTCCTATAAGGAAAGTGCAAATATTATCCTCATTTTATAAATGGAAGAATAAGGCAGATTATTCCCTCCAGGGCTTTCAACATAAGAAGCACACTTAAGATTCAAACTAGGGCAGCTGACCCCACTGTGCTCTTAACCATTCTCTATACTAAACTGAGGTCCGTTGTTATAGCACAGAGGTAATCGAGCATTTTCCTCAAGTTTGTTTGATGACTCATAATTTAGCAAGTCTCTGGAGGGTGACCCTACTAACTTTTCTTAATAACAGTTATATGGTAAAATATCTTAAGCATAAGTGAAAACAGAAACAGTGCAGAAATTGAATTGTCCTCACCAGAAGATGGAAAGACTAAGTGGCATAACCCCCTGGGTCCTGTAGTTTAAGATCTGAGAGCATGGAACTAGAATCAAGATTAGCTAGGTCCCAATCTTTCCTTTGTTCCTTGCCATAAATGTGACTTAATTCAAGGCTACTTAATCTCTATAAAGCTCAATTGCCTCCTCTAAAAGAGAAATAATGATATATGCCTTATAATACTTTTGTGAAAGTGTATGCAAAAGTGCTTAGTAAGTTTTCAATAAATGGAAACCATTAGCATTAGCATTATTATTCATTTGGAAGACCCAGAGGAACTCTTAAGGCGACACTAGCAGCCAATGGCTCTAAAGAGAGAAACATAGGAGAGCTTATTCTTATTTATGCATCATATCAAACCCCAAAGTATTAATAAAGAGGCAGCAGGACAGATAAAGTGAAAGATAGAAGGTAACTTATTTATAATAAAGAATTCTCAGTATCATGTACATACATTTAGGGATTCTGCATATTTATTTCAGAGTGAAATTTTTTATTATTGAAAATGTTAATAAGCATTATAAGGAAAAACATAATAACTAATGAACCTTTAAAGTTCAATTACATCTAAATAGATATTACTTGTTTTAGTTATATTAACTTTAATTTTTACAGTTTGACATGTCTTTATGCTAAAGATGGTATAAATAACTGTTTTAACATTGTACTCTTTGATAGCCAGAAATTGATTGGCAATACTATCCTATATAATAAAATGCTGATATGCAAATTGACCTAACTGCAGAATGCCCGGTAGCTATGGTGCACACTGACCACCAGGGAGTAGATGATCAATGCAGGAGCTGCCCCCTCATGATCAGTGCACTCCCACAGTGGGAGCACTGCTCATCTACAAGCCAGGCTCACATCTGGTGAGCGCAGTGGTGATGGAGGGAGCCTCAGTCAGACATCCCTCAAGGGCTCCCAGATTGCGAGAGGGCACAGGCCAGTCTGAGGGACACCCCCCACCTCCGCCAAGTGCACAGATTTCGTGCACCAGGAGCTGCCCCCTCATGATCAGTGCACTCCCACAGTGGGAGCACTGCTCATCTACAAGCCAGGCTCACATCTGGTGAGCGCAGTGGTGATGGAGGGAGCCTCAGTCAGACATCCCTCAAGGGCTCCCAGATTGCAAGAGGGCACAGGCCAGTCTGAGGGACACCCTCCACCTCCGCCAAGTGCACAGATTTCGTGCATGGGGCCTCTAGTTTGACATAATCCTCATTGATAAGTCATTAAGTTGATCATCAACATCCTGTTTAAAAAAGTTTTATAAGTCACCAACAAGTACAAAATATAATAATGAAGTTGAACACTATAAATCATAGACATCTTATTTATAATGTTTAAAAATATTAACTGTAGAATAAAAAATGTCAAGCATATTAAAACGCTGTCCTGACAGAAGCCCTGAGAGGGAAATATAGAAATGTTCTCTTTTGGTAGCAGATCAAATAACCCCAAAACAACTTGGTGTCCTGGGACTAGTACTGGATTTAAACTATCAGACAATGAAAATTTCACAACAACCTCCCCACAGCAAGTAGTGTAAATTATTAATTGGTTTTTATATTAACTATGAAAATTCTTGAAATCAGAACTCAGGTTTCCAATTCACATTTCCATAAATAATTCTGCTATTAATTAATTCTGCTTCAAATAAAACAGAAACAGCATGAAGCAGTAGAGGAAAAATTGATGACCACTAGAGATCAATACCAGTGTTCCCACTGATTTTGCCTTTCTATATCAAGAGCTATAGCTTTTTATAGAAACACCCATTGAGCCCTCTCAGGGCCTCAGTTCAGTCCTTTATTCCACATATACCTATTTCATGGAAGCCACTATCAAGGAAATTCAAATAAAGATGAATAAACCTCAATTTATGGATTATTATTATTTGATGTTTAAGAGTTTTGGGGGAGACTTAATCTATCAGAGAGGTTTGGGAGACTCTCCTAGGAAATGATACCTGAGTGATCTGTAGGAGCATGTATGTGGTGAGTATCAGAAAGAAAACTCAAGGCAGTAAAAACAACAGAGGCACAGGACCTAGGGCGGGAGAAAGCCTGACAAGTGCAAGGGCAGAAAAGTTCAATGGGGCTGGAATCAAGAACCAGAAAGACACCTGCTTCAATAAAAGTTGGGGAGAGTAGAGCAAGTGGACCACACAGGGAATGATACAGAAGAATAATTTCGATAGGTGAGTGAACTAACAAGTTATGCTTTTTCAGAGAATCTTCTGGCTGCTGAAGGGAGAATGGATCCAAGGATGCCAAAGTGAGTGGATATCTCTTATTTAGGGGAATTTGAAGATGTCTAGGCACGGACTAATCATGACTCTGACCCTCACAGTTTTAGCAATAGAACTCCATGCAGTGATAGGCATCTCATCTGCACTGGTCAATAGAAGGCACTAGCTGCATGTGGCTATTTACCATTGGATGTGGCTGGTGAGACTCTGGGGCTGACATTTATTTAAATTTACATTTTAAAAGTCATTTGTGGTGAAAAAAATGTAGCTAATGGCTAATATATTAAACCATAGTGCTCTAGGGGATCACAATCTAGTGTACTAAATGGTTCTGCTACAATGAAATATGTCCAAAATATTATAGTTCAAAATAAGAATTGAAACTAAGATAATTTGAGCAATGTCACTCAACTATAATTTGAAAGAGTCAAATTTTAATCAAATTACTTAGTTTCCACACCTTATTCCCTTTTGTTTTTTGTTGTTCATTCTTTCATAAGAGGTCAAGGGCAAAAAAAAAAAGTGATCTTTCTATCCTCTGATTAGTTGGCACAACCTTAGGATGTCCACAAATTGTGGTTTCCCAGGGCAGTTTGGTTTTACTCTCGTTATCCCAGAATAATATTAATAGCATCCGCTCACACTCTCAACAGTGTCCTGGTTTGGATGATAAATTACATGGTCATCCCAGCCAACTGCTACTGAAGACGTCAGATTTATTACACAAAACCTAGTTGAAAAAATAAATAGTGGAAGATGAAATACAGCCTCGAATTCCTTGGTGCAACTTTCCATTAGAAAGTATTAAAATATTATAGAGTACAAAATTAATTATATTTATTGAGTAGTAGGCTGTAGCATTGTATGAAGTTGATGGCTATTAAAACTATTTGAGTAGTTAAGCTTTGTCAGATTATTTTTTAGTAATGTCAGTTAAAGTGTCTTTCACTAATTCTTATTTGCCTAACTTTCCTTTAAATAACTTATTAACCACCCACTACTTCTTCTCTGACTGATTAAATGATATAAATGTTGAGAAAAACATGAATGACATAAATGCCAAGAATAACTTGAAATGTGAAAATATATTTAATATAAAGGTTATGTGTATGATTTCTACAAACATATTTAAGAAGTAGATAAATAGTATCAATAATTAACTGGAATGGGTAGAAAGTCTTAATTTTCTTTTCTACTTTTTTAATATATATTTTTATTGATTTCAGAGAGGAAGGGAGAGGAAGAGAGAGATAGAAACATCAATGATGAGAATCATTGATTGGCTGTCACCTGCATGCCCCCCACTGGGATCAAGCCCACAACCCAGCCATGTGCCCTTGACTAAAATCAAACCTGTGACCTTCTAGTCCACAGTCCAATGCTCTATCCACTGTGCCAAATCTTCTAGGGCAAGTCTTCATTTTCTTAGTTCTTATTTTGTAGCCTATTGGTCAGAAGTTTAATGTAGGAAAAGTAGTAAGTCAAACAATTAAAGAAAAGGGAAGCACACTGCTATAGGGACTTATCTAATGGACATGCCAGTGCCAAAGGTAGTTTGAAAATTAAGACAATTCAGAGCAGTAGGGAATAAAATGCTGTAGAAAATGTTAAAGTAAAAGATGTGAAACATGCACTCAATTTCCCATGCTGACCATATCTATCTTCAGTGCATCTTTCTGTATTTGGAGCATGGGTGACAATTTTCAAAGTGATGGAAAACACTATTCAGTGATTTCTGAATTCTTTGCAGTTAAAATTTATTGCTTTCATTTGAAAGAAAGTTAATATAACAGTTACAAAGAAAAGGCTCATTCTCATGTAGACAGGGATACTTGTGGGGGCTATCGCAATCTGTAGAGCAGTTATACAAGCTCCCAAATTATGAGGGAATAGACAACAAAAGAACAGTAGACAACAAAGAGACATGTAAATTCACAGCTGCATCCTCTGGGGGTAAGACTTGCTCATGAGCTACAAGAGGTAACCATGAGATAAATGCCTTCTATCAAGTGGGGAGGAATACTTTTTCAGGTAGCATACAGAACAAAAGTTATTGTCCCACAAAAATCATGGGTAGTATATAAAACTCCTCCAAACATGCAATTCACAATACACACACACACACACACACACACACACACACACACACACACACACACTGGGTTAAACAAATCATTTCCTGTGTTTTTGTGAATTTTTTGCATAAGCAACTCTTACAGAACATAGATTAACAAAACATTTTGTGAAAGTCTGATTTACATCGGATGCAGACAGAAAATGTGTGAATTCTCTGTTCTCTCACCAGATTTGGTATGAATTAGTGTGGATTGTAGACTGCTGTGAGGAGTAGCTCAGCACATCACACATATCCAAGGACAGAAAAAGAAAATCTTGATGAGAACCAGGTCAGAGATTACCCTGTTATTCATGGCTGTCACTTTTTCCAATGCCCTAGGAAGCAGAGATTGAAAATTACCATCAAATCTACCCTTGCTGACAGTTGTAAATTATACCTATACTTAAATTAATATTTCAAATGTTCAGAGATGATTTTAAAATGGTTCTGTGTGTACATGATAAACTCTCAGCAGACAGGCTGAGGAAGAAATGTTCAGGATATCCGTCAACCTCCCTTAAAACTCAGACCATGACTTTTCTGTCACCTAACACTTACCTATGCTGAGTTAGCAATTAAATGCAAGTTATGAACTTGAAGACATTTAACATGGTTTGTATAAATATAAGTATTTTTAAACACATTCCATTTATACAGTGGCAAACTGAACAAATAACAATTTTGGAAAATATATCAAGAATATAAATAGAAAAATAGCAATTCTAATCAAAGGAAGAAAACACCTTTAGTCATTATACATTCAACATTTTGAGAAAGCAGCAAATTAGTGACAAGTTAATAAAATGTGCCTTATATTCTGTAAAAACAAAAGCTTGTTTATTTTAAAAGTTGCTTGTTTTTCATAAAAATGAGTTTGGGTGTAAAAATATGACTTCAAACATCATCTTCTTACCTTGATTTTGTTTTCTGTGTGTTTTTTTTTTTTGGTTTGAGTTAAAATTTTTCTTTGAAATTCACAGTCAGAAGTTTTATCTTGTAAAAAATATCAAATTTGTCATATTGATCAGCTTACTGTTATTATGATTATTATCGACAGCTTTTATGAAGTAGTACACAACTCACAATTTTCAATAGAGCACAATCTCTGGTGAATTTTTAAATATTTTTTCCTTTGTTGATTAAGGTATTACATATGTGTCCATATCCCCGTTTTGCACCCCACCTCCCTGCTCATGTCCTCACCCCCCTAGTGTCTGTGTCCATTGGTCATCTGGTGAATTATTCATATGCAGCATTTTTTATTTAATCATGGGAATGCCTATTTTAAAGGTAAAGGGTTTGAGGTGTTACCTGCCAAAGAGCACTAGAGTCTTTGATTCTAATGACTGCTCACCTTCTACCACCTGACAGGTTCATTGTCATTGATGTCAGAAGCTCTTTCTCTAAGGTATCTTCTTGTGTAGTACAGTATTACCTAGTAATGTTCCTGATGTTACTGTGAAAATTATGGTTACTGTATAAATGACTATGTGCTTCTATGGAGGAGAAATCTGTACATGTTTCTGAATGTGTTATGGAAGAATTGGTACATTCTGAATAATTTCTCACAAAATACTCTATCTAGGCAATGGCATTACTGATAAGTTGGAACCAGGCCGAAGCCGGTTTGGCTCAGTGGATAGAGCGTCGGCCTGCGGACTGGAGGGTCCCAGGTTCGATTCCGGTCAAGGGCATGTACCTGGGTTGCGGGTACAACCCCAGTAGGAGATGTGCCAGAGGCAGCTGATCGATGTTTCTCTCTCATCGATGTTTCTAACTCTCTATCTCTCTCCCTTCCTCTCTTTAACAAATCAATAAAATATATTTAAAAAAAAAGTTGGAACCAGAAGGGACCCATGAGTATCAATCCCCACTACTTTTCAATTAGTTTAAAATATGTATCTATGCACCTGACATAGGAATTCCATAGGAGAAACTTGGATGTTATATAGTGGGGTTTCCTTTAACCTGATTTGAAATCTAAGCATCTAAGTCTAACCTAATATCTTATATGAATTTGACTCTATTTCCATGAAAGCTAGCTTAACCGTTCAGAGCTGCAGTTTCCTAAATAGTAAACCAAATGCTTGAATTAGCCAATGGCTGGGAACCAATTCTTCATGGACTCTAATGTTTCTTCCCATCTTGTGAGCAAAGGCAATAGCACACTTTGTTCCAGACTGTCCTTCCAGTTATGTATGTATAGTGAACAGCCTTGGAAGACAGGTATAGCATCTCCCTACAGAATGATGGTCAGCATACTTACCCATTAATAGTTTTGGATTTCCCTAATCATAGTTGCATGCCTACAGCTCAACCTACTGTGTGAACAGGTATTACCAGACCCTGTTAGTGCTGTTCTGCAGGAATTGGGGCTCAATGACACAAGTTCACTATTGTTATTACTGAGAGTAATGGAAGCCTTTATCTCTGACCTAGGAGTCTTCCTGTCCTTGCCATCATCCATGAAACTGTGACATGCTAAAAAGTTAGATTGCAAAGACAGTAAATTCTGAGACCTTTCACAGACCTTGACATTGATGTGCATGATCTCTGTTAAGTCTTGCAAGCTTATACTTGTCTCCTAGCCCTCCAATCTCTATAACTGGGCTGTCTAGCCTCTGTCTTCAGCTCAAATAAGCTAAATCCTGACCTTTGCTCGGGTAATTTAATTGGTCTTTCCCATCCCCTCCCCCAGGCCCATACCAGTAACTCAGTCTCCTTGATTTTCAGCAGCACGGCTCTGAAAACTTGTGCTGAAGTTCTAACTCATAATAGGTTACAAACTTTAGAGAATGTGAGTAGTGAAAACATCATTCCTGGTACCTTCTTACATGTGTAATTCAAAATAAAACGATACTCAACAGCAAAGGAAGTTAAACAACATTCTGATAATATGCATTTCCCCAAATAAACTTTTACCTAGCCAGTGGTTGGCAAACTCAGTCAACAGTACAACGATTGAAATTTCTTTTGAGAGCCAAATTTTTTAAACTTAAACCGTATAGGTAGGTACATTGTCATTACCTTAATTAGGGTACTCCTAAAACTTAGGAAGAGCAACACTCAAGGGGCCAAAGAGCCGCATGTGGCTCGCAAGCCTCAGTTTTCAGGTCAAGGACCTAGTCTGTCTATTGAATAATTCAGAAACACCAATTCTAAACTTGAACACTGAGCCTGAATTATTATCTACTCCCTTCTCGCCAATGTCTTTGTTCTTTCTCCCCAGCTTCCTGCTTCTGTTCCATCACACTGACTCTCTTCTGCCCAGTTAATCTGCTATCAATAGCATATTTCTCACCACCTGTGTGAATGTCTTCTCTTTGTTCATCTTTTTTTCCTGTTTTATTGAGAAATAATAGACCTTCATCACTGTATACATTTAAGATGCACAGCATGGTGATTTGATTTCCATGTATTGTGAAATGATTACTACAATAAGTTTAGTTAACATCCATTTTCTCATATAAATACATTAAAAATAAAATAAAATAAAAAACAGGGGGGAAAAGTCTTGTGATGAGAACTCTTTGGATTTAGTCTAACTTTCCTACATATCATACAGCACTGTTAGCTATAGTCAGCATGTTGTACACTATATCCCTAGTTTTTATGTATTTTATAACTGGAAGTTTCTTCCTTTTGACCCTTTCCTCCAATTCTCCCTCTCATCACCCTCTGCCACTCATTATGTTTTTTCTATGAGTTTGTTTTTGTTCTCTTTTAGATTTCACATATAAGTAAGATCGTACAGTATTTGTCTTTCCCGATTTGACTTATTGAATGTAGCATAACAGCATAATGCCTTCAAATAAATGGTAAATATTTACTCATTTTTATGGCTGAATAATATTATATTAACTTTCATGTCTTCTTTATTAATCTATCAATGTACACTTAGGTTGTTTCCATGTCTTTCCTATTGTAAATAATGCTGCTTTGAACATGAGAGTGCGGATATCTTTCCAAGTTAGTATTTTTGTTTGTTTTTAATACAGTCTCAGAAGTAAAATTTCTGGATCATAGGTTCTATTTTTAATTTTTTGAAGACCCTCCATACTGTGTTCTATAGTAGCTCTACCAATTTACAAACTCACCAACAGTGCATGAGGATTTTCTTTTCTCCATATTGATGCCAGCTTTTGTTACCTCTTGTCTTTTTAATGATGGTCATTCTAACAGGATGATGTGATATCTCATTGTACTTTGAATTTTTATTTCCCTAATGACTACTGATGTTGAGCACCTTTAAAGTACCTGTTGGCATTTCACATATATTCTTTTTTTAAAAAAATGTTTTTATTGATTTCAGAGAGGAAGGGAGAGGGAGAGATAGAAACATCAAAAATGAGAGAGAATAATTGATCAACTGCCTCCTGCCTACCCCTCACTGGGGATCAAGCACACAACCCAGGCATGTGACCTGACTGAGAATCAAACTGTGACCTCCAGGTTCATAGGTTGATGCTCAATTATTGAGCCATTCCAGTAGGGCTCACATATATTTAGAAAAGAAATGCCTATTCTGGTCCCTTACCAATATTTTAATTAAATTATTTGTTTGCTTTTTTTTATTAAGTTGTATGGACTCATTATCTATTTTGGATATGATCTTGGTCATCATTATTTGCACTGTAATATGCTAGTGACACTGAACTTACTGTCTGCCACAACCCACATTTCTTTGAAGTAATGCATAATTCAAGGCTCATCTATCTAAAGAAAGAGATGCATGTCAGGAACCCCATTTTAAGCTGAAACTCAGGTTATGTTCACTTGCAATTATACTATTAAGTGAGTGTCTTTGGGTATTTAATTATGTATTACCACTGGCATATTGAAAAATTAAAGTCATTTATACAAAAACATTCCAGGATATTTTAGTATTCTCTCATCAGTCAGTTAGAAGACAATCTTATAATTAACACAATCATGATATTTTTAAAAAGAGAGAAAGAGCAAGAAAATGACTCGAAGCTTAAGAAAATTTAAGGATTGAAAGTAAATATAAAATTTCTTAATAAATCCTAATGTGGGATGGGTAAGAAAGCTGAAGGATACTTCTCATTTTTCTATAGATAATAAATATTCATGAGTCTGGTGCTGAGTCATACCTGACATGCCGGACATAAGCAGCCATTTTCTCCTGAAGAGAAAGCCCCTCCCTGCAGTCTCCTGGCAAACAATACAACCATACCCAGAATATACCTGACTGGTACAAAGGATACAAAAAAAAAAAAATCTGAATAGTCCCTGAGAGCCCACAGGGACTGTCCTAAAGAGAGGCCTTCAGTCCCAACAACAGGAAGCTGAGAAGTAGCAAAAAGTACAGAAGAGTGGGATCTTAATGGGTGGAAAGGAATGACAATTCACGTTTTTAATTTTATTTCATTTTATTTTGTTATATCTATTTCTTCTTTTTTCTTTACTTTCTCCCCATATTTATCCAATTTCTTAACCTTATTTTTTGTATATAAGATTCTGCCCCCACTCTCTTTACTGGGTATTTGCTGTTTGTATGTGTTGCTTTATCAGTTTGTTCTCTGGTGTTTTCTCCCCATAAATATATATATATATATATATATACTTTTTTTCCTTTTTCTTCCTTTTGATTTTTTTCCTTTTCTCTCAAACCATTTTTTTCTCGCTTTAATGTCATTTGTGCTCTCTTTTCTCTCCCCTAATTCTATTTCCTCTGGTGGTCGCTTATATTGGAGCTATTTGTGTTTTGTTCCCTTTGTGTTGTGTCTTGTCGAGGAGAATTTTATCCTGTTTGGCCAATGTGATAGAGAGTACGCCACATAACCAGACACCCAGAGAGGAGACTCCATCCACAAAAGGGTCAATAACACTCCAGATCCAACTATAGAGGCAGGAAGAAGGTGGCAGTGAAGGAGAGAGCATGAGTGAGTGAGGGAGCAAAAGAGGAGTGTATGGAATTGTGGTGTGTGTGTGTGGTGTGTGTGTGTGTGTGTGTGTCACAGTTAGATCCTGCAAGACCTACTGGAGCAGGCTGACCAGGCTCACCTAACCAGGCAGCCTCTGCTACCATAGGAACAGCCAGCTCTTCTACAGAGGCCGCACCTTTTTGAAGGGGAGAGCTGCTGTGACTAGGATCCCAGCCTCATCTCCACTTAGGGTCGCAGCATTAGGAAGGTTGAGAACCACTGAGATAGAGGGGGGAAAAAATCAACAACTTATGTAAGAATCAAGAAGAAATGGAGGGTGATATAGCTGCAATAAAAAAAAAAGAAAAAACACCATGGAAAATTTCAACAATAGACTAGGAAAAGAGGAGGACCAACTTAGCGAATTAGAAGACAGGGAAAAAAACACACCCAAACTGAACTGCAATTAGAGAAAAAAATGAAAAGACAGGAGGAGAGCCTAAGGGAGCTTTAGGACAACATAAAATGAAGCAACATACAACTAATAGGGGTGCCAGAACGACATGAAGAGGAACAAGAGTTAGAAAATCTATTTGAAGAAATAATGTCAGAAAACTTCCCTGATGTAGGGAAGAAAAAAGTCACACAAGCACAGAGTCTAAACAAGATTAACCCCAAAAGAACCACACAAAGACATGCTGTAATTACGATGGTAAATGTTCAGGACAAAGAGAGAATCTTACAGGTTACAAGAGAGAGAGAGAAAGTTATGTACAAGGGATCTCACATTAGATTATCTAATGATATCTCTACAGAAACACTTCAGGCCAGAAAGAAACGGAAGGAAATTTACAAAGTGATGCAAAGCAAGGGACTGAATCCAAGAACACTCTATCCAGCAAGGCTATCATTCAAAAGGAAGGGGAAATAGGAGCTTCACAGACAAAAAAAAGAGGCTAAGCAAGTTTATCACTACCAAGCCAGAGATGCAAGAAATGCTAAAGGAATTGGTGTAAAAAGAAGAAATGAAAAGGAAAGAAGGAACACATGAACAAAAATAAAAATGGCTACAAACAAGTACCTACCGATAGTAACTTTAAATGTAAATGGACTAAATACTCCAATCAAAAGACATTGGCTGAATAGATTTAAAAAATTGACCCATATATATGCTGTCTACAAGAGATGCACCTCAGAACAAGGGACTCGCACAGACTGAAAGTGAAGCT
>NW_006300371.1:2048125-2048946 GCF_000327345.1 Myotis davidii | reverse complement strand
CAAATAGACTTTAAAACAAATGCTATGTAATTGAAGAAAAAGAAGGACACTTCATAATGATAAAGGGAGCAATCCAACAAGAAGATATAACCCTGGTAAACCTATATGCACCCAACATAGGAGCACCTAACAATATAAATCATGGCATGGAAGATACCAAGGGAGAGATTGACAACAATACAGTCATAGTAGGGGACTTTAATACACCACTGACATCACTGGATAAATCCTCTAAACAACAACAACAACAAACAAACAACAAACAAACAAAACAGCAATGAAACAGCAATCCTAAATGACTTACTACATCAGATTGTCTTAATTAGCATTTTCAGAGCATTTCACCTGAAAGCCACGGAATATACATTCTTCTTAAGTGTACATGAGACATTTTCAAAGAAAGACAACATATTGGGTCACAGGCAAAGTCTCCCCAAATTCAAGACTATTGAAATCATATCAAGCATCTTCTCAGACTACAATGGAATAATATTAGAAACAAATTATAATAAAAACAATAACAAAATTTAAACACTTGGAGGCTGAATAGCATGATATCAAACAATGATTGGGTTACCAAAGAGATCAAGGAAGAAATTAAAAACATCCTGGAACAAATGACAATGAAAATACAACAATCTAAAATCTATGGGACACAACGAAAGCAGTCCTGAGAGGGAAGTTTATAGCTCTACAGGCCTACCTCCAAAAAAATAAAAAATGTAGTAAATCATCTCAATCTACAACTCAAAGAATTAGAAAGAGAGCAACAAGAAAATCCCAGAGTAAGCAGAATGAAGGAAGTAATAAAGATCAGAGAA
>NW_006300371.1:2047315-2047920 GCF_000327345.1 Myotis davidii | reverse complement strand
ATTATAAAAAAAAAAAATACTACAAATAGCTCTATTCTAACAAACTAGACAACCTAGGGGAAATGGGCATACGCCTAGAAAAATACAACCTTCCAAAACACAATCAGAAGAAATCTAAAAATCTCAATAGGTCAATAACTATGTAGGAAATTGAAGTAGTCAACAAAAAGCTTTCAGCAAACAAAAGCCCAGCACCTGACGACCTCATAGGGGAGTTTTATCAAACATTCAAAGAAGGACTAAAACCTATCCTCCTCAGACAATTACAAACAAACAAACAAAACAAAACAAACAAAAAACAACAACAACAAAAAAAAACAAGAGGCAGACTTCCAAGCTCATTCTATGAAGCCAGCATTACCTTAATACCAAAACCAGACAAAGACAATACAATGAAAGAGAATTAGAGCCCAATGTCCCTCATTAACATAGATGCCAAAATCCTCAATAAAATTCTAGCAAATCATATCTAGCATTACATCAGAAAGATCATACACCATGACCAAGTAGGATTTATCCCAGGGATGTAAGGATGGTACAATATTCACAAATCAATAGACATGATACACCACATAAAAAAACTGAGAGATAAAAATCACATACTA
>NW_006300371.1:2034802-2045882 GCF_000327345.1 Myotis davidii | reverse complement strand
AGAAGGATCATACCTCAACATAATAAAAGTCTTATATGGCAAACCTACAGACAACATTATACTCAATGGGCAAAAACTAAAACTATTTCACCTATGAACAGGAACAAGAAGGGATTCCTGCTTTCAACAATCCTGTTCGACATAGTACTAGAAGTGCTAGCCATAGCAATTAGATAAGATGAAGAAATAAAAGGTATCCAAATTGGAAAAGAAGACATAAACTGTCATTATTTTCAGATGACATGATATGATACATAGAAAATCCTAAAGACTCCATCAAAAACTTATTAGACTTAATAAATAATTTGGCACTGTAGCAAGATACAAAATGAACACCAAGAAATCTATGGCATTTTTTTACACAAATAGTGAAGTTACAGAAAGAGAGATTAAAAAAATAATCCCACTTAACATCACACCAAAAAATTAAGATACCTAGGAATAAAATTAACTAAGGATGTGAAATAACTGTACTCAGAAAACTACAGAACACTGAAAAAAGAGACAGAGGAAGATATAAACAGATGGAAGAAGATACTGAGTTCATGGATTGGTAGAATCAACATCAATAAAATTTCCATTCTGCCTAAAGCAATCTATAGATTCAATGCATTCACCGTTAAAACACCAACAGCATATTTCACAGACCTAGAACAAACTCTTCAAAAATCCATCTGGTATAAAAAAAGACCCCGAATAATTGCAGCAATCTAAGGAAGGAGAACAAAGTAGGAGGGATCTCCATACCAGATATCAAGTGGTATTGGAAAGTCACTGTTCTCAAAACTGCCTGGTACTGGCACAAGAACAGACATATAGACCAATGGGATAGAATAGATAACCCAGAAATTGACCCAAACCACTATGCTCAATTAATATTTGACAAAGGAGGCAAGAACATACAAGGGAGTCAAAACAGTGTCTTCAATAAATGGTGGTGGGAAAATTGGACAAATACATGCAAGAAAATGAAACTAGACCACCAACTTACACTATACAGAAAAATAAACTCAAAATAGATAAATGGCTTAAACATAAGTTGCAAAACTATAAAAATATTAGGGGAATCCACAGGCAGCAAAATCTCAGACATATGCAACATCTTCACCAATACAGCTCCTAAACCTATGGAAACTAAAGGAAAAATAAACAAATGGGACTACATCAAAGTAAAAAGCTTCTGCACAGCAAAATACACCATCAACAAAACAACAAGAAAGCCCACTGCATGGGATAACATTTTTGCCAGTGTTATTTCCAAAAAGGGTTTAATCTTCAACATTTACAGGGAACACATACAACTTAGCAGAAGAAAGATAAACAACACAATCAAAAATTGGGCAAAGGACCTAAATAGATACTTTTAAAAGAAGACATAAGGAAAGGAAAGAGACATGTGGAAACATGCTCAAAGTCACTAATTATCTGAGAGATACAAATTAAAACAACAATGAGGTACCATCTCACACCTGTCAGAATGGTTATCATCAACAAATCAACAAATTGCAAGTACTGGTGAGGATGTGGAGAAAGAGGAACCCTCGTGCACTGCTGGTGGAAATGCAGACTGGTGCAGCCACTGTGGAAAACAGTATGGAGTTTCCTCAAAAAACTAAAAATGGAAGTCCCATTTGACCCAGTGATCCCACTTCTAGGAATATATCCCAAGAAACTAGAAACATCAATCAGAAAGGATGTATGCACCCTTATGTATATAGCAGCATAATTCACCATAGTTCAGATTTGGAAACAGCCTAAATGCCCATCAGCAGACGAGTGGGTTAGAAAACTTTGGTACATCTACACAATGGAATACTCTACTGCAGTAAAAAAGAAGGAACCCTTACCATTTTCAACAGCATGGATGAAACTGGAGAGCATTATGCTAAGTGAAATAAGTCAGTCAGATAAATATAACTATCACATGATCTCACTCATTTGTGGAATATAATGAACAACATAAACTGATGAACAAAAACAGATCCAGAGACAGAGAAGCATTGATCAGACCGTCAAACCTCAGAGGGAAGGTAGGGGAGGGTGGAGGTAAGGAGGAGAGATCAACCAAAGGACTTGTATGCATGCATATAAGCATAACCAATGGACACAGAAAGAGAGGGTGAGGGCATGAGTGGTGGTGGGGGAAACAGGGGGATAAAGACACATATGTAATACAGTAATCAACAAAGAAAAAATAAATAATAAAAAAAGAATCCGGGACTGCTGGCTCCTAACCACTCACCTGCCTGCCTGCCTGATTGCCCCTAACCACCTCTGCCTGCCTGCCTGATTGCCTCTAATTGCTCTCCTGCTGGCCTGATTGCCCCTAACCCCCTCTGCCTTGCCCCACACCCAGGACCCAGGATTCCCTCCTCCAGCCGGTCGCAGGCACATGGGTCCTGGGCTTCCCTCACTCTGGCTGGACGCAGGCACCGAGGACCTGGGCCGGTTCCCCCCACCCCCCCACAGCCACAGGGGAGTGTGGGCGGGCAGCTTCGCCCAGGCCACAGCTACAGGCACCCGGAACTATGGGGTGAGTGCCTTGTCCCTCTCCCCAGCCACAGGCACAGCCACTGGCACCTGGGACCATGGGGACCATGGGGCATGTGGATTGTCCCTCTCCTGGGCCGCAGCCTGGCCGGTCCCCATTACTCTCTTGTGAGCTCATTTGTGCCTGACTGGTCCCCATTTCTCTCTCCCCAGTGTTGAGTGTCTGAGCCATTATGGTGTGATGACATGAGGGCATGATGATGGTTTGCATATTAGCTCATTATTATATAGGATATTTTTTCTTCCTTCCAAGAGTATTGGCTCTAGTAACACCTTGGATATGAAAGAGAAATTGGACATCTTCGCCTCAGGTTGGTCAGGACAGCTTTATTTTCCAGTTCCATGACCTCTTCAGAAGCTGTCTTCAGGAAATTACAGTCACCCCAACATCAAGCCATCAGTCATTCCCTAAAGCTTTCCCTTTCCTGAAGCAGTGCCTGAGTCTGAACAGGAGCCTCTACCCCAGCAGCAGCATCCCAGCCCTTGTGAACCATGTGGATGATGCTACAGTCCCCAGTGACTGGCTGGCTGAGAACGCTAATGTGCTTCAATCATCTCTACTGGGTTCCTGCGATAATCAGACTGAGGCTTCCAGAAGGAGAAAGGAGACACAGCCAAACTTTACCTCCTTCAAGCTGTCTGGCTTTTATATTATTCTTGTGTTCTGAATTATCTTAGTCATTTTTTGTTTGTTTGTTTGTTTGATGCGGCTCAGATCCATGAGGGCAGAATTCTGTTTTTGTACAAGCAGAGCTTTGGACTGCAAACTTCTCTGCCTTGTTATCTTCTGCTTGAATTGTACGTCCTTGTAGCCTCAGGAGGGAACACTCTTCTGTTTCTTCACAGAAAATCCCGGTTCTCTGGAGCCACTTGGCTCTGAAAGTCCTGGGTGCTGCTGAGCGGACCCATGCCGTGAGCTTGGGGGAGGACAGTCCTCAGCTTCCCATGGCTGCCTCACTGGGAACCACTGCCTGTGACTCCAAATGCGACGGAGACCATGGAGTGTGAAGAAAGCAGGCTGTGCTGGCACGCGGTGACCCACTTCCATGGTCCTCAAGAGCCGGTGAAAACCGCAAGGCTCCTGGACAGGCCTGACTGGCTTCATTCGTTTATTACATGTGATTCAGCTATGTGTGTGTGTGTGTGTGTGTGTGTGTGTGTGTGTGTGTGTGTGAATTCTAGCTGTAGAAAGGCTCATTTACAGCTTTTAAAAAATCTGTTTTTCTTCGCTGAAAATAACTTAAAATGGCTGTCAGATTATTTAGGATGGCATGGCTCCAAACATAACTTGTTAACTGTGTGATCTTGAATAAGTCAAGCAGTAACTCTGACCTTAACTTTCTCTTTTAAATTTGAATGAAAATAGCAATTCTTTCTACTTTCAAGCTACTTGTTAAGATCAGATTTATCCATATTCATAGACATACCTGCTTTCTAGAAACTCACCATAAAGGAAAGAGGATGGAAACCCAACCATCTAACGACATTGCACTCTTCTGACTCCCCAAATCAGATTAATTTCCAAATCTTGCCAAATTTACATCCCTAAAACTCTCCAATTCACCCATATTTCTTTTCATTCCCTGCTGACCCATTCCAGTCTTCAGCTCACTTTCTTTCCTAATCCAAAACCTTTTAAACGTGTTTCTATATCCTGCTCCTCTCCTGACCGTCTTCTCTGCAGAGTGACTCTCATCTAAAATACAAATATACCACCTTAAGACCTGCAAGTTTCCCCATACCCTTAAATCAATGTCCAATTTCCATAAAATGGTTTAAGAGTCTCTTTATGACTGAACCCCACCATTATCTCTAAATTGTCCTGACCAAAGATCATGTTATCAGCATAAAAACAGAGTGGGTTGCTCCACGGGAAAGACCAGTACGGATATAGTGCAGATATATAATGGGGGTAAGTTTCTAGGAGGTCAGAAAGCAATGCCTCTGCTTACTAGAGGGAACAGATGAAGGAAAGAAGAAAAGGAAGAGGAGACCAGACAAGCTGAGTCCAGATTGTCAGAGACTTGGATTATATTAGTAAAACGTGTAAATTCCACCTAGTCCTTGCCCATGATTTGCTAGGACACTGTCTGCAGAGCACACATACAGAGGTAGAGATATAGGTCCTTAAGAGTAAAAGATTCAATAGATATTTTGAAAATTAGGGAGTTAGGGAGAAGGAAGCACGGGAAATGACAGAGGGGTACTAATTTGGGTGACTTTCTATTGATACAAGTGGTGAACAAAGGGACTTTGCAGAGATCAGAGTTGAACTCTATTTTTTTCTGACAGCATTTTGAAAGCTATAAACACTGTACTGTATAAGATGTCATCATTATTATTATCAAGCAGTGCTGTGTTAATAGTTCTTTGAATTATAGAGCTTAAATTAAGATCCATTTCTTGTACGTGAAAGAAACTCCATCCCAGCTAGTCCAGATGGATATTACCTATTCTGCTTTAAAATCATCCACTCTAGGGATGAACCAGCAGAACAAACCTGAGAAAGCCCCTCTTCCTAGCAACTTATCCTCCCAGAAGTCTTATCCATAGCATCATCAGTATGTTAAAGAGTCCACTTGGACAATTTTTAGAGGGATTTGTGACATTCTCAAAAAGCAAATCACGATTTTTAGAGTTCTTTAAAATTCAAATGTATGAAATAAAAGTATTCTGTTTGAACACAAAAGCTATAAAGATGAAAAGAAAGAAAGGTCTGTCCCAGCATTACAATAATAGCTGTTTGCACTGGAAACCTGAGCTGACTTTAATCATCTACTCTTCAGTCTGGGCCAATATTGCAGAAAGCTGTAAGTATTGTGAATGCTCTCACATTAACAGAAAACCTTTTCTAAATTTCCCCTGGATACATGAAACACGAAGACACATTTTCTCTGTCTGTCTCTCTCTGGTTCTCTCTCTCTCACACACAGGCACACAGGCACACACACACAAACACAGAAATTATCTTTATTACATTTACTTTAATGTAAACAGAATAAGTCTTTCAATTAATATAAGTTTGTTCATGCTAACAATGTTTCACCCACTAAAAAGTTATTCAGTTATAATGGATTAGTTCAATCAATAATTAGGAAGTGCAAGGGAGGGTGATTGGGAGATGGGAACAGCTGGAAGAAAAGAGAGAGCGGTGTGTCTTTGTTCTTTCTGTGAGGATAGAGAACCAAAGTAAAAGAATGCAAAGCACCGGAAGTCAGAATTTTGAAATACAAAAACGGCACCTAACTCTGCATCATTCAGAGAAATCATTCACAAACCTTTTCAATTATATGGGTGTTCGGTTTTTTGGTTTTTTTTTGCATTGTCATTAGAACATGGGAGTACTTTTTAATTAGAGTAACTTTTTAAAAAGAGGTCTTTAAATTTAGAAAAAAACACACTTTGCACTTAAAAAATTCTTTATTACTTTCATGCTTAAATGGACACCCAGTTTGACATTACCTTTACTGAGAATAATAAGTCTTTTTTAAAAAGACATATTTTTTATTGATTTCAGAGAGGAAGGGTCAGGGAGAGAGAGACAGAAACATCAATGGTGCAAGAGAATCATTGATTGGCTGTGTCCTGCACACCACCTATTGGGGATCAAGCCCACAACCCAGGCATGTGTCTTTGACCGAAATTGAACCCAGGCCCCTCCAGTCCGCAGGCCGATGCTCTATCCACTGAGCCAAATCAGCTAGGGCAAGAATAATAAGTCTTAATAGCTCTTCTATTACCCAGTCTACTGTGAGTATGCAGCACTTAAGTTGAAGGAAGATTATTTCTTTTTTTTTTTTTTCTGAAATACCAGAGGAAAAGTTCAGACACTGTCACATCTTATTTTCAGGTAGTTATGTTCATCTTAGCTCAAATGGTAACCACTACTCACTTTCACCTAATGTTTCCACATTTTTTTCTTATAGCACAATGTCTATTTTTATTTCAGAATGAATCATTTGTGGCTATTTGACATTTTAAGGCTAATGGATCCTAATGAATATCAAAATTGTATTTGCATTATCCAGTATACAATCCTTTCTAAGTTGCAAGATTTTCATTTTATATGTGTACCTTGGTGCTCTAGCTTATATATTGGTAGGGAATGTCTTCTAAGCTTATTCATGAAGAAGTGAGTGATGGGTGTGGCCACAAACATTTATATTTGATATTTTTATTCACCTTATTTTAATCAAAAGTTTTTACTATTCTATAATTAGAAAAATGCAGGGTGGGCAGCAGACTTCTCACATCTTCTGCACATTGTTATTTTGCTTAACTATCAGAATATGTCTCTCTATGAATAAAAGTTTGAAAATTCAACAAAGAGACATACTTTTCTCTAGATGAGGTAATGCAAACTGGAAATTCCTGCTTACCCAAAACTTGTTGGCATGAAATACAAGGATACCAGAAAGGATAAAAATAATAACTCGTGTTCGTTTAAATGTTCTGAGTATTTAAGCAGTGGCATATCATGAAAAGCATTAATAGGAACATGACAAGAAAAGGCCAGTAATAGTCAATCGCTAAAATACAGCAAGGAAAAAAGTTATTATATTCACAGATTAAGTACTAATACTTTTGTGGGCAGAAGTGTAAATTATGCAACAAAGGGACATTTTTACACTGAGATCCCATCATTTGCTTTTAAAGGAGATTGTCTATGTAATTTATTTATCTAGTCGTGAGCTGTTCACTTCACCTGCCAACGTTTGTTTCCAGATTCCTGGATTGAAATTTGTGAAAACCTATGTAGAAAGAAGCATGAGGTACTAGGCATTTAATCATCTCTTCCCAACTGATTAGTTTCTTATAACAATCGTAGCAAGATACATTGGTAATGGCATTTTTGTACGATGTGTGTGTGTGTGTGTGTGTGTGTGTGTGTGTGTGTGTGTGTGTGTGTGTGTGTGTTGAATCAAATGTTCAAAATTTGCATTGTTTTTAATGAATAAAAATATCTTATGGCTATTTTTGCATTGTCCTTTAAATTATTTTGTCTCCTTCTATTTAATAGCCAGGCTTCTTGTTTCACAGACTCAATCCTCTCTGCTTCTCTCAGTTTCTCATTTATTTTTCTTTGTGATGGGAGAGAATTGGGGTTTTTCATTGCTGGCTAAGCTTCAAAGGTAAAGCAACACCCAATTGATGTGCCTCTACTCTTCCTCATTTACCCTATTCAGGCATAACAAAATCAGGTCATAACAGTAAGTACTTACCTTGCACTAAACAGATCAATCTTCTTTCCATTAGAAGTGTCACATGAGACATGAACTCAACTGTAATCGACTTCTAAGTCATGTGGCACAAGACACTATAGTACTTTTCCTATGATAGCCTCAATCAATAGGCCTAGCAGCTTAACAAAAATAATTACATCGCATGTCTGCCTTCCCAACACCATTTTGTTCTTAGGTGTTAGAAACAGTCTGGTATTAGAAGAAATCCAATAGGTTAGAAGCAAGAAGGCTGAGAGTCTGGGTAACTAAGTGCTTGCACCTCCTGGGCTCCAGTGATACTGATTCCCTCATTTTCTGAATCTTTTCACAGCTCACAGCACAGTCCATCAGTCTTACAAGCAGTTCTAATAGTTCCTGGATTTGGAGTGTGATGCAGGCTTTGTATGAGCAGATGCTTATATAAAAGCTAAAATAGGTGGGTTTTAAAAGGATTAAGTGATTCAGGAGAGTATCTCAGCCAGCCATATAATTCAAGACACAATAGTTCAAATCTTTCATTGCTGTTTTCTTTGATAAAATGTGGGTTTTAACCTTCTGGGAAGTCTTTCTCTACAGTGTCAGCAGCAACTCTAGACCTGTCAACTCAACAATACTTTACAACTAATGCCTTTCACAACGTCTGAGGTAGAAAAAGGAATTGCAATAATACCACGCAGGATTCTGTGAGATTGGAAATGTAGTAGCATACACTGGCTGGTTACTTAGTGTATGGAAATAGGTGAGTCGGCATTGACATGAGGGTAAAAAATATCTGCAACAGAAAATCAAATCACTGGATAAAATAAAGGTATTCTATCAGGGGATGTCAAAGACTAGTACATGCATGTCTGAATTAAAATTATAAACTATTAACATGTCATTTTAGTGCTTATCCCCAGAGTCTTCCAAAGACTAATTTTTATTTGCATCAAAGCAGCAAACATTAGTCACTAAAAGGCTGAAGATTAATTATTATTATTAACTGATGTTTCTGTTTATATTGGTTACTTATTCATTTTTAGATACATATTTCTTCTGTTAACCTCATAGGCTGTGAATATCAATTGACTTCAATTTTGTCTCATTCACTGTGTGAACCAAACCCTCAAATTGCATATTTCTTTGCCCACATCTAAACATAAGTTAATTGACAAAAATATATATATATTTTTTTTCCACAAAACTGTGTTAGCTCTAACATTCCATCATCATTTAGGTCTAACCATATACTATCCACTCATTCAAATGACGTCTGAGTATCTGTTATAGTTCAGCTATTGTATTAGATACAATGGTGAGAAAACAGACATTATCACTTCTGAGAAAAGACAAAAAAAATCATACAAAACTGAAACATGGCAAAAATTGATATAAGAAATAATTTGAAGATAAGTGAATGAACGTTTTAGCTCTAATGGTAAGAATAAGCAAACAAATTGGAAGGGAAAATAATTTAAACTAGCCATTAAAGTGGAAGTAGTATTTGGCTTCATATGCCTGAGCATAGTTGTCAGTAAATTAGCTCAGATATATTATATGGGTAACAAATTTCCAAAGTGAAGGGCTTCACTCTGTAAGTATACATTGTATATGATGCTATATTTAAAATTTTGTAAACATTTATTGAGTTTAAAATAAATTTTCTTTTAAAATTAAAAAAAAACTCATCTAGAAAAACAACAGATTAATATTGATAGTTATTTATACTTTAATAGACTTAACTTGAGATTTTTTAATATAGGCCACTGAAATAAAAGCATGGTTTTTAATGGTGAGAAATTCAATTTATCTGATGGAAGATATTTCATAAGCTCCTATTTTTTTTTGAATGGGTTTTTGTTTTCTTTGGTTTTAATGTAAATTGGGGATTTGAATTACGTTACTTTTATAAGCTAGAAGTCACAAAATGGTTGCCCTTCAAGGGTTTTGTTTGGCCAAATAGTGTTTCTTTTTATTTGAATAACTTTATATGGGGAAGACAGTCCCCAGTTTACCTAGTTCTTAAACTCTATGGTGTCTTATATTCAGACTAAGGGTATTTGGGTTACTGCCCTAGATTAAAACTCTGATATTAGTTGGGCACCTACTATGTGCAACAATAGTATAGAAGAGAGATATTATATCTTGCCTTTATATGGAGTTTACAGTCCATCAGTGAAATAAATAGTAAACAAATAATTTGTTAATTAAATGGCACAATTATCCCAGTTCCATTTGGGGGGGAGGGGCAACCTATTTGACTCTCACAGAAAGGAAAAGAAAAAGACAATTCCAACTATCACATACCTTCAACAACCAGAACATCCAAGCAAAGTTCATGGAATTATCCTTTGCCAACTTTTGTCCACCATTCTAGCTTCGCCTTTTATAACTTCTATTTTCTTTAAGGGTGAATGACCTTTATGTTTCTTTTAGGTTGGTTTTATCTATATATCAAATACAATTTATTGAAAGTGGTGGCAGATGGGTAGAGTGTGAGCTTCACTAGTGTTAGTATCCCTCAGATTCAGTCTGCACCCCAAACCTTGGGAAGAAAGAGCATGTTACTGTTGAACTGACATTTCACTTATACACAGTTTGATCTATGCCGTTGCTTCATCTCATTCCCACAGATGCACTACTCTGACTTTTTTCCTCCTGGCATATAATCAATAGTAAGGATATTATTCATGTTTTCAACACCTATGTGAAGTCAAAAGTTCCCAAGTTCATCACAAATCTGGGGAGCTCTCCTGCTTAGCAGACCTGAATCTTGCATTTAGACTGTCCAGTAAAATATTAAATGTAAAGTTGATTTCTGAGTGACCCGGTCCTAATGTGTCAAAATAAGTTTTATAAGAAATGTATTTTAAATGGAATTGCTCGAGAAAGTTTTCCTTATTTGTCCTATAGACAAAGCTTTTATTATTTCTTTAATCATTTTTGATATAAGAGATAAATGGATAGGCTGTACAAAACTCTCCAATCACTTTGCAAGGTTATACTAATAAAAAGAAATAGCTTCAATTGACAAAGTCTATAACTTGACTGGCTCTGAGTTATAAATGCCAATTCTTATCCAGGGAATGCAAACTCACCAAGGGAATATCAATGGAAAACAATTACTGACTGGATATTTGTGCTCTGGTTCCAAAAAATAAAATACATTTAGTGTTTTCAAATCAATGCTGGAGGAAATGTCAAGACAGGGGTACACATTTACTCATTTTGCAGAGATGTCCAAAGCTATTAACTTTCTGCACTTTAATTAGAAAAGCAATGCAAAACTATTCTCTGGCTCAATTGCAGGAAATTTGAGTTTGGTATTG
>NW_006300371.1:2009941-2034765 GCF_000327345.1 Myotis davidii | reverse complement strand
GCTGAAGTTGTGAAATCTTATAGATCCAAATGTATTTTTAGTATAATGGCAATAGTTTCTAAAAATGCATTTCTATTTTTATGGCTATAGCTTGATTCTTTACACATAAACCCTAGGCATACAAAAATAATGGATATTGAAAGAGGAAGTTAGTTATAGGAAAATTAGGATCCTGGGACAGCTTTTAAATTGTATAATTTAACATTATTTACACTGTATATGAACTGCTAGGTTTTAAATTTAGTTTTTCAATAGGAATTGCCATGATTGCTAAAGTATTTCTTAAATATTATTATTAACAGAATGTCCCTTTTCATGTTTACATAAATTACATTTTCTTCCCTTCTCTGTGCAATTATTTAAGAATGAGACATTGTTCTGATGTTGTTACACTGAGAGAATTAATATGCCATATGCCTTAAATCCAAGATACTTTCAGCAATAGGGAAAGAAAACTAGACTATTTTATGCCTCATGGCAATTCCCATTCCATTATTAAAATTTTTATTGTCATAGTGAGACTTATAGATGAACAATAGAGATCAATGGAGAAATAAAGTGGGGATTGGAAAGGAGAAAAATAATCAGAAGAAAATAATATCCAAAAAATTTGATTCCCTTGTCAAATTTATAAGGAGAATCCCAGATGTCATAAGAGAATGAGAAGGTCACTACTCATGTTTATTAGAATTATTTGTTTAGATGCATTTTGAATACCACCTTGCTGACTGCCCTATTCCTTTCTTTTTTGTTCTTTTTAAAAAAATTCTGTATTGTTAAAAGTATTACATATGTCTCCTTTTCCCCCAATTGACTTCTCCATAGCTGTTCCCACCCCCCCAGCACATGTCCTTACCACCCTACTGTCTGTGCCCATGGGTTATGCTTATATGCATGCATACAAGTCCTTTGGTTAATCTCTTACTGCTCCCCCCCCCCCGCCACCTCTCCTGCCTTCCCTCTGAAGTTGGACAGTCTGTTCAATGCTTTTATGTCTATGGATCTATTTTTATTCATCAATTGTGGCATATAATAAACAACATAAACTACCCTATTCCTTTTTTAAGGAAAAGTCTGATTCTTAACCTAAGAATGGAAGATGTAATCAAAAGATATCTAAATACATGTCTATAAAAACTAGTTGTTGCCTTGAAGATAAATAAAACTATTCTGTTTAATTCTTTAAAATTCAATAACTACTGAATTTGGTTGATCTCTTACCCCCTCACCCCCCCCTTCCCTCATAAGTAGCACAGTCTGTTCAATGCTTCTGTCTCTGGTTCTATTTTTGTTCATCAGTTTATGTTGTTCATTATATTCCACAAATGAATGAAACCATATGATATTTATCTTTCTATGACTGATTTATTTCACCTAGAATAATGCTCTCTAGTTCCATCCATGTTGCAAATGGTAAAAAATCCTTCTTTTTTACAGCAGCATAGTATTCCATTGTGTAGATGTATCACAGTTTTCTAATCCACTCATCTGCTGATAGGCACTTAGGCTGTTTCCAAATCTTAGCTATTGTAAATTGTGCTTCTGTGAACATAGAGGTACATATATTCTTTCTAATTGGTATTTCTGTTTTCTTGAGATATATGAAAACATGCTCAGTCACTAATCATTGGAGAGATGCAAATCAAAACAACAATGAGGTACCATCTCACACCTGTCACAGCAGACTAGAGGATCCCAAGAATCAAGTCAAAGATTTGAAATACAAATAGGGGAAAAAATACCCAATCAGAACAGCAAAAAGAAAAAAGAATACAAAAAATGAAGGTAGTATAAGGAACCTCTGGGCCAACTTCAAGTGTACCAACATTTGCATCATGTGGGTGCTGGAAGTAGAAGAGAGGGAGAGAGAGAAAGAGATAGAGAGAGAGAGAGAAAGAGACAGAGAGAGCGCACAATAAATTTAAAACCTATGGGAAAAAAAATGACAGGAAACTTTTCCTAACCTGGTGATGGAAATAGACATATACCAGTATGTTCAGGAAAGCAAAAAGTTCCAAGCAAGATGAATCCAAAGAGGCCCACTCTAAGACACATCATAATTAAAATGCCAAAGTTTAAAGACAAAGAGAAAGTTTTAGAAGCAGCAAGAGAAAAGCAATAATTTACCTGAAAAGGAGTTGCCATAAACTTTCAGCTCATTTTTCAACAGAAGGGACTGGCAAGATATATTCAAAGAGATGAATGCAAGGACCTACAAACAAGATTACTATACCCAGCAAAGCTATCATTTAGAATCAAAGGACATGTAAAGAGCTTCACAGAGAAGAAAAAGCTAAATTAGTCCATTACCACCAAAATCAATACTACATGAAATGTTAAAGTGTATTCTTTAAGAAGAAGCAAAACATAAAAAAATATGAATGATAAAATGGCATTAAATAAATATCTATGAACAATTGAATTTAAATAACAAAATAAATGAATAAGTAGAACAAAAACAGACTATTAGATACAGAGAACATTTTTATGGTTGGCAGAAAGAAGGAGGGTCAGGGGGTATAAGTGAAAAAAGTAAAAGGATTAAGAAGTACAAACTGGTTGTTACAGAACAGTTATGAGGATGTAAAGTACAGCATAGGGGATATAATAAAAAATTTTTCTAAGAACTATGGATGGTGTCAGATAGGTAAGAGATTTATCAAGACAATCAGTGTAATCACTGGGGTGTACACCTGAAACTACTATAATATAGTATGTCAACTGTAATAAAAAATTTTAAAAATGGTTCAATTAAAAATATAATACATCTCTAAATAAATAAATTAATTAATTAATAAAACAGATCTCCAGGGGAAGAAATAGAGTTGACAGATCTTCCCTGAGAAAAGCAAGAATTGAAGACTATGGAACAACTCTATTCAACTGTATTGTTCATCTTGATGGAGAGAAGTCAATGAGGTGGAGTGAGTTACTAGTATACATGACTACTTTAAATATATATCTATCTATGGATAGATATATCTATCTATCGATAGGATAGAGGCCTGGTGCATGGCGCAACCCGGACATGTGCCCTTGACCGGAATAGAACTCAGGGCACTTCAGTCTACAGGCTGATGCTTATCCATTGAGCCAAGCCAGCTAGGGCTATACATGACTACTTTAATGAAAAAAAAAATGAGAAAGAAAAAGCCTCAATGCACACTGAAGTAGGAGATGTTTGCCAATGGCCAGAAAAGACTCTAGGTAAACAGATGTAATTAATATTTTCAGACTATTTATTTTGTGCCAAGTTTTGAAAATATATCTCTTTTTTTGTCAAAATATACACTCATCAATATTTCCAATGAGTAAAAATATGTTCTCTTACATTTTATACCAAGATTATAGTATAGTAATGAAATTCACAAGGTTTCCAATATTTGTTGATAGAATAAATTAATTTTGATAAGAAAAACAGAGATTCAGAAAGTTTAATTAATATACCTGTTTTTGCACGATAAAGTTTTGCATAATTCAAATCAGTCTCTTCTTTCAAAGTCCTGCTTATCATCATTATAATGTACTAGAGGCCCAGTACACAAAAATTTGTGCACTCAGGAGGGTCCCTCAGCCAGGCCTGTGCCCTCTCACAGTCTGGGACCCCTCAGGGAATGACCACCTGCTGGCTGAGGCCTGCTTCCTGGGGGATTGGGCCTAAACTGGCAGTCAGACATCCCTTTGGCAGCACGGGAGCCCTCAAGGGATGTCCACTTGCCAATGGGGAGTAGGCTTAGCTGCAATTAGACATCCTTAGGGCTGCTGAGGAGACGGGAGAGGCTCCCACCACCACCGCTGTCCTGGCAGCCATCAGCCTGGTTTGTGGCTGAGCAGAGCTCCCCCTGAGGGAGCACACTGACCACCAGGGTAGGGTGCCTGGCCAGTCTGGGTGAGGGGCTGAGGGCCGTTTTCAGACTGGCCACACCCCCTTCAGGGTGGTGGTCCCCGCTGGAGTGCCTGGCCAGCCCGGGTGAGGGGCTGATGGCTATTTGCAGGCTGGTCACAGCCCCCAGCCACCCAAGCTCCCAGTGCAGTCTGGCTGGAAGCAGGTATCTGGGATTTATTTAGCATCTATAATTGAAACTTTGTTGCCTTTTGTGGAAGCCACAGCCAGCCAGAGCAGGCAGAAAACTTGGCTTCCTCCATCACCGGGGCAACCAAGCCTCCTGCTTGCTCCAGCTCTGTGGCTGCCGGCCACCATCTTTGTTGGGTTAATTTGCATATAGTTGCTCTGACTGGCTGGTGCGCGTGGCTTGGGAATAGCAAAGGTACAGTCAATTAGCATCTTTGTCTTTTATTAGTGTAGATTATCTCCTTCAGAACTAGGTACTTTCTCTATCCCTAAAATTCCAAGAATTTTTGATTTCTATGGAGTTTTTATAAATGGTAGTATATAAATTCGATGATTAATTTAGGACTAAATAAATCAAAGTTGATCAATATTCCTAAACTGAGGAATCAAATAAATGGAGATATCATTGATGGAAGAGGCCAAATTTATGACCAGAATTTTGTTGAAAATAAGAAAATGTGTTCCATTGATTTGTAGAATTTAAAGCTATAATTGGACATGAAAGTGAAAATATTGATAGCAATGACAAGTGTGTCTTGGTTTTCTTAGAGCTAAGGACAGATATTTGAGTATCACCAAGGTAGAGTTGCTGGTTGAAGCTTTAGAATGAGATTGATTCTCTTTGACAGCGAGTATAGAGGGAGAAAGGAGTTTAGAACAACACTTCAAGAAATAGCTTCACAGAAAGGATGGGGAAAGAAAATGAAACCAGCAAAGAACACAAAGGAAGATTGTCAGAAAGATAGCTTTGTTTCCTCAATTAGATACACAGTGGAACTGATAGAAGATCAGTAGTTCAGGTCACCAGAGTTTACCAAAGCATAAGTGTAACAAGGTAAACTCATTCATCCAAGTGAAGTAAGGGAATAAGATGAAAATGAAGAGATGTTCGGAGTTCTAAGATAGAATTTGGGTAAGCAATATTCTCTGGGTATGTTGTGCCAGCTGCCAAGAAAGAGTTTCTGCATCAGCGGTTCCTCTGGCAGTCAACTGGGTGTTTCAGTCAAACCCTAAGCAAAATCTGTGCCTTTGCTTGTTCCCTGTGATAGTCTCAGACCCTAGCAAAGAGACCAACAGTGTACAAGGAGGCTGGTAGCAGGGATGATAAATTAATACATACATGGGGACTGAAACAGCTCTGTCTTATCTGCCAGTCAAACTCTGCCTGGCCAGCAGCTGCCTGAAATAGCTGAAGAACTAAGGAAGCTGGAAAGATAAACACTATCATACCAGAGAATCAGAGATCCTCACACATTAAAATACCTGTGGAATTGCTAAAGTTCTCACTTCTGCACTTTAGCTCTAGAGATTCTGAGTCAATTGGTCTGCATTGGGCCAGGTACAGGTATTCTGAAAAAAACATATGGATGTTTCTCATGTCCTTTGAACATACTTTTAAACCTCAGTGGGAAGGTAGGGGAGGGGAGGGGTAAGGGGAAAAGATTAACCAAAGGACTTGTATGCATGCATATAAGCCTAACCAATGGACATAGACAACAGGGGGGTGAAGGCATGAGTGAGGGGGGAATGGGGGGATAAGGAAACATATGTAATACCTTAATCAATAAAGAAAATAAAAAATCTTTAAAAATGGAAAAAAAAACACATTGCCTTATGATAGTTATACTGAGAAAATCTTGTTGATGAGTGAAAACTATCTGAATAGATATATTATTTTCAACCAATAAACATTCCTTTGATTGTTAATATTTTAGTAGTGCATCATTTGCTTCAAAATAGTGTACATCTATAAACTGCAACTTAATATTACGTGATATTTAATACACTATTGTTTTCTTTCCTAGAAAAAGCTGACCAAAATTAATCAAATTTTGAGAAGATTGAGGGCATCATAAATCACGACCTAAACACTCTCATAGTTGCACTTTGATAGAGTACTGAGGGGTGGTATTCAGAAGGCTAAGGCTCTCCACAGAGAATAACCTGCTTCAAATTCTAATCTAAAAATAGACAAGACTCCAGCCAGCTGCAATTGACATGACATGGAGTGGGGGAATGCAGTACTTTCAGAAATAATTAGGTCCCAACACATTCAAGATGTTATAAATAAAAAAATAAATAAATAAACCTTGAATTGGCTAATGAAACTGAATAGGTGCTAACCTGAGAGCACAGGTGTTTTGTGTTTGGTATTCCTAGCCATGCCCACGAGGCAAGCAGACCGGTTCAATACAACTTAATGAAACTTCTGGGAAGGCCTGGAATAGATTACCTCACAGGAGCCCAGCACAGGAAGTGTCAAACATGGACTAACTGTAGTGAGATGCACATTTGATAAAGAAGATACACTTCTGAACAGTATTGACTATAGAGGCAGAGTAATTCACTAGTACGCACAAAAGCTCTGACAGATCCATTAAGAAATTTTATTTAGTCTCCTTTGAAGCACCAAATAAGATTGCTACTTAGTCATGTTTATTTGTGTTGTTTCTTGTACTTCCATTTTTAACAGCATTGTTGTTTCACTAAGGTGGTAATCCTACTTATTTTACAAAAAACTTTAATGATGTTTATTATGTACCAGGCATCATTCTAAGTACTTTGCAGACATTAACCACTTTATTCTTCATATCCATGAAGCAAAAAACAGTTAAGTCACTTGCCCAACGTCATATAGCAAGAAGTAATAGTAATAGATCTGGGAATCTCACACCATGGTCAGTCTTCATACACACTATGACTTTGTTATGCTACCTCTTCCTACAGTCTGTTTCCAAAGTCCCCAGGAGCCAGGGCCTTAGAGCTTACATGCTTATGTCCTTACAGACAACTAGTGGACAGATAAGTGCTGTAAGATACCTAAAGTGCAATAGAGTTATTAAGATACCTCCAAGTTGAATTGAATTGCATCATAAAATGACATTGTTGGTTGGTCAGCAGTTTCGGTCTGCCAAGCTAATGGAGACTGTATATGCTAAGTTCTCATGGCTAGGAGTGTTCCTTGACCAGTTAAACACAAAGTGGAAAGACAAAACCAATAGAACCAAACTGGAGACTCTAGCTGTTTTCCAAGTCTGAGATCTCTGGTTACAAATATATAATCTTAGGTGGTCTCTGTGCTGAACAATTAAGTGGGAAAGAAATGTGCATAGTAGGTTTTGCATGTTATTATCCCAGAACACCGTGTTCCAAAAAAGCAACCCACATCTATATGGAAGACAATATATAAAAAAATGAAAGAAGAAGCAGTAACTTTAGGAAGGGAGAACATAGTGACTCAGAACCCAATAGCCTGAGCAGCTTCTGAACCTCTTTTCTTAGATTATACCAAGGCACTTCATAGTAAGGAATGCTATTCTTCAAAATTAATTGTTGTACAGCTACACTGAACATATTAGAAAGTTCCAGACCCCCATAGTTTCTAACCTCCTTATTCCCATGTATACCACAGTTCTGTTTTCTAACTATGGTTAGTTTTCTGAATTAGATGAGATAGGTGTTATCTTCTCAGAGCTCAGTAACAAATACTGATACAGTGAAAATCATGTGTAAACAGGGCTTTATACCCCAAATATATCTTTCTTTATATGAATGATTATCAACATTGCAAAATGACTAAGTATTATGGGCTTTCCACCAGAGATATTGTCCATACATGCTTAATAATATTTAAAGGTGCCCAAAGCTACAATGAAACTACCTTGGACATGATCTCCATCCAAATTTTATCACTAAAGATGTCATTGCATTATGCACAAGTGCTAATGAGTCTTATAAATGTACAGAAATTCAAAGATAACAGAGTTTATTTTCTACTACCTTCAATAGAATTTCCAATGAAAGGATGGGTTAATTGAATTAAACAGAGTGTGCAGTAACAAATGCCACTAGCCAAATCAAAATTGCTTATCTCATGACATAAATTTATTCTCATGAAATAAGGCTCAAACTTTAGTAGACACAAATACATTTATATATTCAGTTTTTACTCACCAAAGCAAGACTAGGAGCAGAGCTGAGGTGAAGATCCATGAATTTGTGAGTATGTTTTTATAATATCAGTGCAACTATAAAGGGGGGTGATGACACCTCAGAGGGGATCATTTCAGTGTTAAATAAATATTCAAAAGCATTTGCAATGAAGCATGCTACACAAATACTCTTGTTATACATTTCTCAGTATTATGAGATATGATAGAAAGAAAAGAGTCCTAGTGTCAATGTACAGTGAACATATGCTTTAATTTTACCAAAATTTTAATTTGCATGTGTAGATTTTCTCTGAATAATTATTACATTGTTAACTATATATTATGGAACTATCCTTCTTTGAGGTTAAGTTTTAAATGTCAGTTTTGCAGAAATATAATCTTAAAAACGCCAAAAGAGCAATCACCTTGTTGGAGGAGCATCCAGAATTGACTACATACCTGGCTCTACTGTGGCCAAAATTGATCCCACTTCTCAGACAAATCCTCTCATGGGTAAATGCCTACAGAGTTCTATGGAAAATCCTATCTAATAAAGAGGGAATATGCTAATTGACAGCCACACACCTCAAAGATGGTGGTGCCCACAGCCAATAAGAAGGGAATATGCTAATTGACTGCCATGCCCTCAAAGATGGTGGCACCCACAGCCACAAGATGGCAGTGCCCAGTACCCTCAGCCCCGCAGGGGGGTTAGTGAGGACAACCAAATGACTGAAGAGCAGGCTGCATGGGGCGACCAGGCTGGCAGGGGGGCCCTGAGGGGGATCAGGCTGGTGGGGGGTGCAGTTGGGGGCAACCAGGCTGGCACAGGAGGCAGTTGGGGCAAATTAGGCTAGCCTGAAGAGCAGGAGGGACAACTAGGCCAGTGGGGGAGGGCAGTTGGGAGCGGCCAGGACCACAAGGGGGGCAGTTAGGGGCGACTCAGCCGGCAGGGGTGGGTAGTTAGTTGGAAACCAGGCAGGCAGGCATGTGAGCGATTAGGAGCCAGCGGTCCACGATTGTGAGAGGGATGTCCGACTGCCGGTACAGGCCTGATCCCCAGGATCGAGGGGTCCCAGATTGAAGAGGGTGCAGGCTCGGCTGACGGCACCCCCCCCTCCATGCACAAATTTCATGCACCTGGCCTCTAGTTGCTATATAGTTATTTGCATGTCAAAAAAAAAAGTTTAACTGGAAGTAAACCACAAAAGGGAAGTGTGTGACTTGAAGTGACTTCTGGGCTAGCATTTTCCCATCTTTAGAGTCTCCATATTCTCAGGGCAGCTGAAAATGTTCAAATAAACATGCAATGGCTGACCTCAGTACTAAAATATGCATATTGTATTTCAGGGTTCCCGGTCGACTTCCCTTTAGTCACCTGGAATCTCAACTTATTTATCACATACTTTTTAAAACAAAATGAAGTTTATTCTTCTCTGAAATATTTTTCAATTGAATAATTCCATATATGAAATAAATCTTATAGTATTTTGAAAAAAGTTCTTTTAACTAATCGATATTAATGTGTATCAGAGAAAAGCAATTACATAATAAATTTTTCAAATCCAAGCTGCATCATTGCCTCTACTTCGTTTTCCATTTCTGTCTGTGAAAGGGCGCACTTCTGCATTGTTTTGTTTCCTTATCACCAATCTATTTTATCAATGTGATAGGCAAATGTAATATTGTTTATAAATCACATACAGTGGGGCCTTGACTTACAAGTGTCCCGACTAACAAGTTTTTTGAGATACCAGCTGTCTCTTGGCGGATTTTTTGCATTGAGTTGACAGAGTAATTTGACTTAACGAGCTCCTTAATGAGCTCGGTCTCAGAACGAATTAAACTCGTAAGTCAGGGTCCCACTGTATGCATATAAATTCCCAAGGTAATCTCTCCCCATGCACCCCTCTAAGATTTGTCAGTCTGTCTCATGCTTCTATGTCTCTGGATCTATTTTTCCATCAGTTTATTTTGTTCACTTAGTTCTATTTGTAAGTGAGATCATGTGACACTTGTCTTACTCTGACTGGTTTATTTTCATTTAGCATAATACTCTATAGGTCCCTCCATGCTGTCTCAAAGGGTAAGAGATCCTTCCTTTTTACTAACTCACAGTATTCCATGATGTAAATGTACCACAGCTTTTATTTTTCTTTATTTATTAAGGTATTACATATGTGTCCTTATCCTCCCATTGCCTCCCTGCTCGTGTTCTCACCCCCTAGTGTCTGTGTCCATTGGTTATGCTTATATGCATGCATACAGGTCCTTTGATCTCTCCCCCTTCCCTCCTACCACAGCTTTTTTATTCACTCATCTACTGATGGGCACTTGAGTTTTCCAGGTCTTAGCTATTGTAAATTTTGTGGCTATGAACATATAGGTGCATATATTCTTTATGAATGGTGTTTCAGGTTTCTTAGGATATATTCCTAGAAGTGGGATCACTGGGTCAAATGGCAGTTCCATTTTTAATTTTTTGAGGAAACACCGTACTGTTCTCCACAGTGGCTGCACTGGTCTGCATTCCCACCAGCAGTGTGATCATCAACAAATCAACAAATGACAAGTGGTGAGGACGTGGAGAAAAAGAAGCCCCTACTTCTAATACTTCATTGGAAAATCTGAATTTTATGTTCTCAGGTATCTCATATATTATTTAGAAAGTTAATGAAAATATTTTGTTGAAAAATCTATGTTTTGTTTTAATAGAGATGAACCATGAAAGTATATGTATAGTTACACATAGTTAACATATTGTATGCTTTTTTGAAATGTTATAATTATAACAAAAATGATAATTGTGATAAATGTACTTTCTGAAACATAAAAAATATATATAATTTGAGGTGAACCACAATTCCTGTGTAATAACTAGAATTCTTTGGGAAATAAAATGCTGCCTAAATATTAGGAGAAATAAGAATTATTCTTTTAAGTTCATTATATAAAACAAGAACAGTTGTATACAAGTCACAAGACAGAAGGTTTGGGCAAGGTGTAAATAATATTGTGACAAATAATAAGTAAGCTGTCTGTGAAATAAAATGCCAACTCTGATGGGCAGTGAGAGAACACAGGGACAAGATTAATTCAGTAGTTTTTATGCATTAAATGTATTTTGAGTACCAGGGCCAGGGCTAGGTGTGGGTGTTATAAGGGCCAGCACCTGTGTCTTCCCTAATGCAACTCCCAATTAGGCAGGAGGTTTTGCAGCCAATCAATGCATCCAGTGAGTTTTCTGCAAGGTGCTTTGAATAGGCAGGGCTGCCTATGTGTGGACTGGACTCTGCAGATAGAGTAAAGGAAATGTGAGCTGTGGATATTGTTTCTCAAAAGCTTGCAATTCAGTTGAAAAGGCAGTCATGCATAAAGCAAAGATCAGTGCATACATAAGTAATCATATGAGAAAGACAAAGATTGTCTAGAGCAGTGGTTCTCAACCTTGGCTGCACATTAGAATCACCTGGGAATCTAATTCCGGAGGATGAGCCCAGAAATCAGGATTTTAAAAAGATTCCCAGGTGATTCTAAAGTGCAGGCAAGGTTGAGAACCACTGGTCTAGAGAGTTCAGGAAAGAGGGGAAGTGATACTAGTTGTGATGGAACTAGGTTCAAGGTTAAACTGATAGTAGGTTAAATGGTGTCTTTCCCTTTGGCCTCTAAATGACTCAGAATGGACCTTGCTTTGTTTTTATATTTTTGTATTTTATCCATTGCCTGGAGATTAGGTTCCACACAGTAGCATTTAACAAATAATGTGAACAATAATATCTGCTACAAACTTACCTCAGAGATATTGTGGGTTTGGCTCCAGATCACCACAGTAAAGCAAACCATAATCATTTTTCTTATGGAAGGTATTGCCTTCAATTTGTTTTAAAAAATGCAACATCTGTGAAGTGCAATAAAGTGAAATGCAATACAATGAGATATTCCTCTATTATTATTACTATTTTAGTGTTGTGGGATTTGGCACAAAATAACTTTTGCTCAGGACTGACTAGCCCTAAATTTAGTGTATAAATGATGAGCTACCTCTTCAATATACCATATTTTGATATTTTGTCTTAGTTATATATTGTCATTTTAAAATCTTTCTTCTTTTACTAAAATTTAAATTCTTTATTATTTACAGTATTACATATGTCTTATTTTCCCCCCACTGACTTCTCTCCTGCCGTTCCCACCGCGCAGCACATGCCGTCACCCCCCTATTGTCTATATCCATTGGTTATGCTTATATGCATGCATACAAATTCTTTGGTTGATCTCTTACTCCTCCCCCCACACTCCCCTGCCTTCCCTCTGAGGTTTGACAGTCTGTTCCATGCTATGTCTCTGGACCTATTTTTTTCCCCATCAGTTTATGCTGTTCATTATATTCCACAAATAAGTGAGATCATATGATGTTTATCTTTAAAACCCACTGCCAGCATGGCTTTCGGGTTCAAAAGCTTGAAGAAAGAGCTGACTTGCAAATTTAAACATAAGACAAGAAATTTAAATTTGGAATTATGGGGAAAGCCAGGGAAAGCTTAGCTGTAGTAGCAAAGTTCCACGGAATCTCCGTTCCCATCTGCTCTTATTTATTAGAATACACAATTGCCTTTTAGGAATGTAAACAGACATATCAGTGGTAATGTTTAGTAAACAGTAAGATTGTCAGGTTTTGGGGGGAGTTTGCTTTAGGCCATTGAGTCAGCAGCAGGTAATAAAATGTAGATATTCACCCTGTGAATATCAAAAGGAGTCCTGGTCAGCCTTCTGCCAGACTCCTCACATTTATATCAAATACTGTTGATCTTGGTCGTCAGTACCACAATGCTCTCTACTGCAAGCCCCCTGAGTGCTTACCTGGTGATTCCAACATCAACCATCTGTCTCTCCTCTGGGCACGTGAGAAATGTGAGACTCTCCAGACACTAAGGTCTAAGCAGTCACATGATCATTAAAACCAGACCCCCTTCTGCCTAAATATGCCCAACTGGCATTCCAGTGTGGCTGCAGGATGCCCCTGGTGCCCACCAGGCCCCAGTGCTCTCATCTGCCCAACACCACCCACCCCTTGTTTGTAAAGTGTGGGCTCGCCAGCACTTGTCATTTGTCGATTTTTTGATGATAGCCATTCTGACAGGTATGAGATGGTACCTCATTGTCATTTTGATTTGCATCTCTCAGATGATTAGCAACTTTGATCATGTTTTAATATATATCTTGGCTTTCCTTATGTCCTCTTTCTAAAGGTATCTCTTTAAGTCCATTGCCCACATTTTTGATTGGCTTGTTTATCTTTCTTTTGTTAAGTTGTATGAGTTCCCTATAAATGTTGGAGATTAAACCCTTATCAGTGATAACATTGGCAAATATGTTTTCCCATGCAGTGGTCTCTTTTATTGTTTTATTGATGGTTTCTTTTGCTGTACTGAAGCTTTATATTTTGATGTAGTCCCATTTGTTTATTTTCTGTTTAGTTTCCATTGCCCTATGAGCTGTATTGGTGAAGATATTGCTTCGGCATGTGTCTGAAATTTTGCCGCCTGTGAATTTCTCTAATATTTTTATGGTTTCCCATCTTATGTTTAAGTCCTTTATCCATTTTGAGTTTAAACTCTTTCTTAATAGCATATTTTAAATGGTGTTCCAACAGTCTTTTATTTTAGAAAAAAGATAAAATATTATAATCATTAATACATTTTTATAAATATAAATAAAGACAAAAAACACATGCTACAAATTGTACTATCATTGTAAATGTCATAATTTCTTGCTGTATATAAGCTAAAATTTCCACTGACTATCCCATTTATTATGATGATTTCCAACATATAAATGGGAGTGAAATGCATGAATTCCCTATTTCAGATGCATTCAGCTCTAGTAACTGAAGAAAACAATCCTATTCATTGTTTCAGGGCTCAGAAAGCTGTTTCTTTGATGGCTTGAATGCTATCCCTCAAATTAAGATGATGCCACTAGGGAGTGGGTCTTTTATTTACTATGTTTTGTATTTAAAGAATGATATTTCTCAAAGGATATAAATTCAATGTATTGTCAAAGTATACACTTAATTTAAGTATTTTTGCAACTCATTTTTATTTCTTAATTTCCTTTAAATTACATTTAGATATGTAAAGTTTCATAATCTGTCTAAATTGCAAATTGACTTATTTAGTGATCAAATGTTAAACACAATTATTATGAATCTCTGCCTATTTCTAATGTGAAAACAATTTAGGCATAATTTCACATGATTAATACAAGTTCTAATCTTCTTTATAAGCCTTGGAAATAGAAGCAAAATCTCTAACATATTTAATTCAAATGGAAAATACACTTTTGTTTAAAGCTTTCAAGTGCAACTGCTCTTAAAAAGGTTTTATCATTCATTTGAATTTTGGTAACAGTATTTCCTAAAGATTACATCAATAAAAATACTAGTAATAAAATCCACTGATACAAAAAAAAAACTATATTCATTACATGAGATTTTATAAAAAGCAAATAGAATAAGTGAGAGAACAAACTGTTTCTTCCTTTAAGGTGTAACTCTGACCAATTCTAATAAAGTTCAGCAAAATAAAAAATAAATATGGTAATTATATCTCAAACACTAGTTTTCTTTGCTGATATATGTACATATATATAGTGTTAGCTGATTGAAAGAGGTATTAGAGTGTTTTCAAAATGCACATCTCTGAATATATATTGTTGGACAAATGACTTACATATTATGGAAATATACAGACTGTTGGCATACACAAGAGCATGTAATTTTATATCAGGGTTTCTAAATGGCTCTGAACATGCTCATTAATATATTAATAGTAGTGAAACAAGTTTTGCACTATTTTTATAATTTATTTTGTCATATATATAATGTTAAATATTTTCAGTTACAGAAAAAATAAAACACAACTTAACATGACTTAAAAATTAAGATGGGGGAGTTCTGAGTTCTGGCTCCTTAGGGAAGGTGTTTGAAAATACCACACTGTCCTAACGACAAGTAAAAAGCTGAGCATACTGGAAAATTAACAACACTTCTTGGATTCTTAAGAGAGAAGTGGACACAGGTCAAATCACTGCTCCTAAGATTGGAGAAGAAGAATTCAGGGACTTGTGGCTTTCCAGAGTAGATATACATAATCAGAAACCAACCTGGGCACCAGTGCTGGGGTAGAAAAGCCTGAACTATAATTTATGAATTGCAGGAGGCTTAGTATGGACAGCTCTAAGAGTTTGAAACACTAGGGGGGGGGGCAGTCTTAAGGAGACCTCACAATATTGTGAGATTTACCTCCAGGAGCTTGATCAGTTTTCCATAGTGAATATCAGAGAAAAATCCCTTGGGCTTCAGGCACGGGGGGAGGGGTATTGATAAGATAATTTTGAATTACACCAGAGACGTTGTTCTTAACAAGGTCTTTCATCAGGAGAAACACAGTCAGCAGAGTACACCTAGCTGGAATGTTGACAGACCTTAACTGACCCAGAGAAAGAAAACACCCAACTCTATTTCTCTCCAATCTATCAGATGGGAGAAGGGAAATACTAACTCCCCTTAAGCCATTCATCTAAGGGGAAGAAAAAAAGAAAAGAAAAGGAGCAACCCATGTGAAGTTCAGAGTCCAGAGGCATAGGCTCACTAAAGGGCCAAGACCTACATATAAGAATAGAATATACTTCCCTTCTGCCCTCACATTACTGAGGCCTATTTACAGCACATTTTTCTCTCTTTTAATATCATATCCAGGTATCAGAAAAAATTAAAAGTATATCTAAAGACAAAAAAACAGCAGCAACACAATCTGAAGAGAAAAATAAGCACCAGAACCAGTCATAGCAAAGATGTTGGATTGATCTGACCAATAATTTAAAACAATTATGGTTAATATGCTAAGGGCTCTAATAGATAGAGTAGATAAGATTCAAGAACAGATGGGCAATACAAGCAGAGATAGGGAAACTCTAAGAAAAAAAAGACAAAACAAATGCTAGATATAAAAAATACTATAACAGAAATAAATAATGCCTTTGATGGGCCTATTAGTACATTGGACACAGATGAGGAAAGAATTTCTCTCTTAGAGTATGCACTAATAGAATCCTTGAAAAGCAAAATACAAAGAGAACAAAGACTGAAGAAATTAAAAACATACAAACAAATAAACAAAAAAAATAGAATATTCAAGGACTATGGAACAACTAAAAATTGTATAACATAGGTGTAATGGGAGTACCAGAGAGAGGAGAGAATGACATAAGTCAATAATGATTGATGATTTCCACAAATTAATGTCAGACACCATAGATCCAGAAAACTCAGAAAACGATAAGCATGATAAATGCCAAAATAAACTATTCCTTAGCCTATTATGTTCAAACTACAGAAATCCAAAGATATGAAAAAAGTCCTGAAAGAAGCATGGGGGAAGAGGGATTAAACAAATACCTTACCTATAGAGGAACGCAGTTAAAAATTAAATGCATCATCTTCGCAAAAAACATGCATGAATTAAAAGAAAACAGTGAAATTATTCAATGTTCAGAGAAAAAGCACACCCAGTAATCTAGAATTCTGTAATATTCCAAGGTATCCTTCAAAAGTGAAGGAGAAATACAGACTTTCTTCAATGTACACACCCAAAAAAAGGAGAGAATTTGTTACAAGTAGATCTACCTTGGAATAAATGTTAAAAATAGATGTTTAGAGAGAAGAAAATAATATTGATCAGAAAATTTGATGTACACAAAGAAGAGAAGAGCCTAAAAGAAGGAAGAGTGAAGGTAAAATAAAAGCTTTTATTTTTTCTTATTCACACTTAATATAACAGAGTAGAGGCCTGGTGCACAAAATTATGCATGCAGGGGGGTGTCCCTCAGCCCGGCCTGCACCCTCTCCAATCCAGGACCCCTCAGGGGATGTCTGACTACCTCTCACAATCCAGGATCACTGACTCCTAACAGCTCGCCTGCCTGCCTTATCACCCCTAACCACCTCTGCATGCCTGCCTGCCTGATTGCCCCTAACTGCTCCCCTGCTGGTCTGATCTTCCTTAACCACTTCTGCCTCACCCCACACCCAGGACCCAGGATTCCCTCCCCCGGATGGTTGCAGGCTCCCAGGACCTGGGCTTCTCTCCCTCTTGGCAGCCACAGGGACCCAGGACCCTGGCCGGCTTTGCCTGGGCCAGCTGCAGCCGCAGGGGACCATGGGTGGGTGGCTTCGCCTTGGCCGCAGCTGCAGGTGCTGTTGCCTGGGACCATGGGGCGGGCAGCTTGTCCCCCTCCCAGGCCGCAGCCCCAGCCACTAGTGCTTGGGACCGCAGGGCAGGAGGCTTGTCCCTTTCCCGGGCCACAGCCCCGGCTGTTGTTGCCTGGGACCACAGGGCACATGGCTTGTCCCTCCCCTGGGCCATAGCCTGGCTGGTCCCTATTCCTCTCTCATGAGCTCATTTGTGCCTGGCTGGTCTCCATTTCTCTCTTGTGAGCTCATTTATGCCTGGCTGGTCCCCATTCCTCTCTCCCCAGTGTTGAGGGTCTGAGCTGTTACAGCATGATGGCATGAGGGTGTGACAACCATTTGCATATTAGCTCTTTATTATAGGATAGTTGGTTCATAATAATAATACCAAAAATATAGTCAATTATCCATCCTTATGTACATGTCATATATATCTTATATAAGAAAGTTTATATATAAAATAAGTGAATGAAAGCAATGATAAAAGGGATAGGAAGGAGGAGTTAGGATTATTTTTATTATTATGAGGTACTCACATTATTTATGGAATGGTATAGTGTTATTTGAAAGTGAACTTGTATTAACTATAAATGTACATTGCAAAAACTAAAATAAAAGTTTAAAACAGAAGTATAACTAATGTACCAAGAAAGTAAAGAAAATCATATAAAATGCTTAATTGAAACCACAAAAAGTAGAAAAGGTGGATCACAAAAATAGGAACAATATTAATAGCTACAAATAGAAAATAGTAATGAATATGTTAAATACTAACTCAAGTTGTATTAATAATCACTTTGCATATCAGTCTAAATTCATCATAAAAGGCAAACACTGTCTGAGTGGATAAAAAAACAACACCCAGATGTTTTGGTCTACAAAAATCACACTTTAAACATGAAAACACATAAATGTTAGAAGTAAGTTGATGCAGAAAAATACACTATGCTAATTTATACCCAAATTAGTTATATTAATTTTATATATAGCCAATGCCAAAGCAAGGAAAATTATCAGGGATAAAGAATGACATTACATAACAATAAAGGGGTCACTTTTCCAAGTAGGAATAGCCCTTAACAAGAGTGTAAACTGTGTTTGGAAAAAACTAATAGAATTTAGAGAACAGAGGAATCCATTATCATAGCTGAAGACTTCATCACCTCTCTCTTGGAAATGGACAGATATGGCAGGCTGAAAGTCAATAAGGAAATAGTTGAATTTAACTTCACCATCAGTCAACTGGATATAATTGACATCTAGAGAGCACTTCATCCAGCAATCGCAAAATACACATTTTTTCTCAAGCCTACATGGAATATTCACCAAAGATAGACCACATTTGGGGTCATAAAACATACTTTTATTCTAACAAATTTAAAAGAATAGAAACCATACAATATCTGCCTTCAGATCACAGTTGAATTACATGAGAATTCAGTAACAGAAGATAACTGGAAAATCCATGAATATGTGGAAATAAAATAACCTACTTCTAAATAACACACGAGTCAAAGAAAGATATTTTATTTTATTTATTATTGTCTAATGTTTTACATATGTCTTCTTTTTCCCCAACTGATATCTGCCCCCCTCAGTCATTCCCACCCGGGCAATCCCCCACGGCCCCAGTGCCTGTGTCCATTGGATATGCTAATATGCATGCACACAAGTCCTTTGATTGCTCTCAAAGAAAAGATATTTTAAATAAATGAAGACACAATTTAAAATTTGTGCAATGACTCAAAATCAGTGCTTAAATGGAAATTTATAGCATCTAATATATGTATATAAAAGAAGAAAGATCTAAAATGTATAATGTAAGTTTCCACCTTATGAAACTATAAAATAAAAGGAGCACATTAACTCCAAACTAGACAGGAAAAAGAAAAAAAAGAAGAAGAAGAATTGGGGCAGAAATAAATGAAATTGAAAACAGGAAATCAATAGAAAATTTAATTAAACCAAAAGCTGGTACACTGTTAAGATCAATAAAATCAATAAGATTCTAGTTAAGCTAACTAAGAAAAAAAGAGAGGGCACAAAAATCTAATATCAGTAATTAAAGAAGGAAAATCACTACAGATCCCATGGGCATCAAAAAGACCCTGTGGGGATACTACGCCCACAAATATGATAACCTGGATAAAATGGAGTAATTCCTTGGAAGACAAAATTTGCCAAACTCACACAAGAAGAAATTGACAATATGAATAGGATTATACTCATTAAAGAAATTAAATCAGTAATAACTTTCCAAAAACAGAAAGCACAAACTCGCAGATATATTTACTGGTGAATTCAACCAACATTTAAAGAAGAAATTATAGCAATTTTCTACAATCTCTTTCATAGGATAAAAGCAGAAGAACTATTCCCTGGCTAATTTTATAAGGCTGGCATTACCCTAGGGCCCAATTGAGACAAAGACATTTATATATATATATATGCCTTTCTTTAAGTTTTCTGTGAACTTTAAGCTTTTCTTTAAAAAAATCTTAATACAATAATACAAAAAATAAGGTAAGTGTATTATCTCAGTAAACAAAATGTCTAAATAAAGAACAGTTGTATTGATTTTATGACTCAATAGTGTCATAATGAAGTTTGTTTTTTGTGTTGTTTTTTTTTCAGTTCTCAGCTCTGATATCCTTAATGTGTCAGAACATTCTCAGTTTTGATTCCAGAGGAAATATGGTAGCAAATGTTCAATTATAAACAAAATTGTGTTCACTTTTTTTTTCATTGCTTTACTTTCTGTTGCTGTTTTTTAATTTGTTTGTTTGTTTTTGTTTTTTGGAATAAGAACAATCTCTCTGGGTTCCACTAAGCTGATGTATCCTTACAGCTCAAATTAGACCATAGCACCGTTGCAAGGAGGTTGGAATGCCTATAATAGGTTTATGCTAATCATCTGTGCTCTCAGGAGGGCTTCGGTGTCAACCACTAAGATGCCGCTTGAATAAGAATAAAGTTTTGTAGAGATATTTGGGAAAATGGTGATAAATAAATAATGCATAAGAACTCTGCTCCTGTACTCAGAAGACTTGAATAAAAAATGTCCTTTGTGTTTTGGGACCTGGGATCCCATGTTTAGTGATAGAAAGTCTAAAAGTAAGTATATGGGGACACTAATTTACATAATAAAGAAAATCAGCAAATATAAGAAATATCTTTGAATTTTTATTTTATGTCTTTTCCCTTCCTTCTATGTAAAACTAAACATAATTACATCATATTTCCATTGAAACACATGGAAGAAAAAGGTGATATGGTAGAAAGTTTTAGTGAAAAGCAGATAATAATAGTTGCTATTATTTTTGTTATTGCTCACTACTTTGACTCAACTCAATATAGTATAAATATTTAATGCAAATATATTTTACATATTAAATGTTTTAATGGAAGATAAGTTTTGAAACTTTAATCACTTATTTTGCCTACTACCTTAAACTAGAATTCTATTCATATAAAAAGTAGATGGTCAAACATGAAAAAATATAATTGAGAACACAAATTATTCTAAAAATGAGATACTTAAAAAGAAAATTTTTCAGGAATAACAATGTTTTAATATGATAAAAAGCACAAATACTTTAAGAAAATATACAATATTGTATCTGAAATATGGTTGCCTTAAAGGTAGCCTTATGGCAAAAAGATCTACATCCTAGATCAGCGGTTCTCAACCTGTGGGTCGCGACCCCTTTGGCAGTTGAACGACCCTTTCACCGGGGTCGCCTAAGACCATCCTGCATATCAGATACTTACATTACGATTCATAACAGTAAACTGTATTTAAAGGGCCAGAACCTTGAGAACCACTGTCCTAGATATTATTAGGTCCACTCAATTATCCCAACCTTTTCTTCTCCCTTCTTGCATGAATCACAAATTTATTTACTGATTAACGTCAAGTTAAATGTGTAAGTATCTCTTCTGTAAAAAAGCACTTAATCCCCCGCAGCCAAAGAATTGCTCCATCATCTGGAGTTACCATATTTAAAATTGTTTAAATATGGGGATTATAATTGCATTTAACATAAAACAGCTTGCATTAAAATGAGATATTTTAAAGTACATGAATTCATCTTTGTAATATTAGGTCTAGCATAAAACTGTGAGTATACTAGTTGTTTAATAGCTATTTGGTGAATTAAATCCATTCTCTTTACTTAAAAATTGAGGACTTCAACTTATACTTAAATAGTTTTATCTTTTCTAGTTTATTACATTTTCCTTAAAATAGTAGTTACATAATATAATTTAATTTTTTGTTTTATAAACATTAGCCCACATGATTGCTTCAAAAATCCGCCTCCCCCCCATACTTTATATGAAGAGTGTCATTTTGTGCTATGGTTATAAAAACTTGAATCACAGAATGTTGGCTTGTGAATGAGGTGAGGATGTTTAGAATCTTTTGTGGAGACAAAGTATATGACAGAATATTTAATTATGTTGGAGGGATCTTCTTTCTTGAATTATAAGAATTTCTATGAACAGAAGAATTGGAAGAGAGAGATATTCAGGCAGAGGTAAGATGTTGAAGTAAGATAATTTTCCTGGGGAAGATTTGAACATGAGATTGGAAATGTTCTTTAAGGTCAGGTTTTGATGAGAATCTATTTTGAGCATATTTGGCTTTCTTGATAACATTCTTACAAGAACACAAACAACTAATTTATTTCATCCTTCACTATTTGGCAACTAGTCTTTACTGCTAAATGTTTTCAATAATAGTTTGGTAAAGATAGCTAGAACATTGCTGTTCAAGGTTCCTCGTATTTCTTTTATAAACGTGAATTTATCTCTTATTTTTTACATCTCTCTGACTCCTTTAGTGTATAAATTCATCTTAGTGCATTTATACCTCTTAATGTGAACAGAAATAGTAGTAATAAAATGTTTGTGATTTTGTGAATTGTATACATAAGGTAGCCAGAAAACCTTTTAGTTAGAAACCTACTTATCTATTTTGCGTTTATCTTTGGTTTTTGTTCAAAGGGATATTTCAGCTTATTTAGGGTAGATTTACAGGAAAAATCCTCCTATAATCAATTGTCAGAGAATAAATTTCCCTGCTTCCTTTTCAAAATCCTTTGTGTACCTGTATATAGATGAACAGATGACAATTTGGATATGGAGGAAAAAAAAAAACACGGGGGTTAAGAAATAGATTTCAATACAGTTTCCTCTGAATCATATCTGGGACAAAATAATAAACCTCTATATGCAATAAAATAATGACAAAATTATTGACATGGACATATTACACTAGAAAAATCTTTGCAAATAAATAGGGAGTTAGTTTACTGTCTCACTGACTTTAAAATATTCTAGTTGAGATAGTTTGTCTTTCTTAATGCTGAACTGTGGAACTACATATTTTATGCTGAAGTAATACTGTCACTTTTTATTTTCTAACTTATCCATTTAACCTATAACTCTTAGTGTATCCATTCATTTCCAGGGAACCAAACCAGACCTTAAAGCTGTATTAACTCAGATATTTATAATGTTCATAATAAAAGATAGCTGAACTAGAATGCTCAGTAGCTAGATTAGATAATCTCATTCAAATATCACCAATTAATCACATATATTCAAATCATACTAATCATGTAAAATACATACAAATAAGGTATATTTCTTTTTTAAATATATTTTATTGATTTTTTACAGAGAGGAAGGGAGAGAGATAGTGTGTTAGAAACATTGAGGAGAGAGAAACATCCATCAGCTGCCTCCTGCACATCTCCTACTGGGGATGTGCCCGCAACCCAGGTACATGCCCTTGACTGGAATCGAACCTGGGACCTTTCAGTCCGCAGGCCGACGCTCTATCCACTGAGCCAAACCGGTTTCGGCAAGGTATATTTCTAATAAGTCACTTAAGATACAATTAAATTTGCTTGGACACTGTTGGCCCTTATACTTTAAAAAACAACAACAATTATTCCTTCTGTTTTATTTTTATCATTTGGCCCATTAATATTATTTGGGTATCTATTTTAAATTTTTAAGAGTTGTTAAAAGCTATATGTATTTAAATATTTCTTTCAGTGGTAGCATAGTGAAAAATAATTGTCACTCTAAATATCCAATGATACAGTATTATGGATTAAAGTAGCACACAATTCCAACTTAATTTATACTCTCAAACTTACACTTACATAGAGTATATGACAACATAGAAATATATTCAAACTGGGTAAAATGTTGATAAAGATTCTGATGGTAGTTATATATATTCTGCTCTAGAAAAAAAAATGCTTAAAAGAATGGTTTAAAATTAATAGATATGCATCACCATACAGAAATATAAAGACAGAAAAAGAAAACAAAAGTATACAATGACTGTGTTTAAAATGGTAAGATTAAAGGTGATTTTATTTTGCAGCATTTCTATGATGTTGCTGAAATAACTCTACGTTCAATGTAGCTAAAATCACTGCCATTTTTTTTAGTTATTCATTGTTCTTTTGGGACATGTTTGCATTTGATGGCAGTGGACCTAAGAGTTTGGTAAATAAAAGTCTCCATAGGCGAATCTCCAAAATTAGGTAAATAAAATAGTCTCAGTAGGCAAAGCTACAAAATAATTATTGAATTAGTTATAAAATATTACACACTGACGTTTTTATCCAGAATTTTTTGACATGGCAGTAGCGGTAACATTTCAAATCATTTTGTTGTTGTTGAATAAAATATGTGTCTTGAGGTTGGTATGAAGTATTTTCACAACGTAAAGGCAAGAGACCACTTATATTTCTGATTAGGTTTGGTTAATGGGGGACACCAAAATGAAATGGCTAAGAAATGGGTAATATTTCAAAAGAAATAAATGTTAATCTAGGGTCAAGGGAACAACATTTCATACTAAATAAGGCTATTTTCTGGAATAGTGTCATGGTATGGTACTTTCCCATTATACTAGTACATACCAAATTAACATTTTTTGGTGAAAATTTAAACTGGAAATTATATGATCAATTTATTATTCTGTTTATGGGATTAAAGACAGTTTACTGTTCTCACAAGAGCATTGGGATTTCATCTGTGGAATGGAGCAGAAAGTGACTTTGAAAGCAACTTTAAGATTATGAGAACTATGAACTTGGTAGATTGCTGCAGATATTCTTAGCTCTATTTCAGATCCAAGTCTTGTTTATCTATTTCTTACAACCTTCTAATGGGGTTTACATTATGAGGATGCTGCTTTTTCGGCACTGAGCTCTCTATCTCTCTTTGAAGCTGCAATGTTTTGCTTTAATCTTGAAATCACTTTTCAGTGTTTTGATGATTACTAATGGTTAAAGTCAGAAAGTCAGAACATGGCTTTACTCATTCTCTTTTGTAGGCTTAATGGGAATGTCATAGCTACACTCCTAAGTCCTCTTTGATAATATATCCAAAGTTTTGTGTTTTGTTTTTTTCCCAAATTCATTCTTCCTATGTTACTGAAAATAAATGAAAAAAGAGATACACGTATGTTTTGTTTTTGTTTTTGTTGGGGGGGGGGCAAAATATGCCTTGGAAGTCTTTCTTTTTCTCATGAAAGCAAAAG
>NW_006300371.1:2004750-2008241 GCF_000327345.1 Myotis davidii | reverse complement strand
ATTAAATGCAGCCTGCTTTAAAATTCTTTTGGTCTTTTTTAGATATTTTTATTTAACAATTCTTCCCCCATGTCCCATATTTCAGTTAAGGTTCTATGATGTCTTTGCCTAGTAGACTTGGATGTTGACCCCACCTTCCAAAGCATGACTCCCAGTATTTCCCGATATATTGCTGAAATATACTTAATGATGGCTACTGGGTCCTTGTCAATTGTTCCTATTACTTAACACCAAAGTTTGAGGTTATGTAGAAGCTTTTGGACATTTTCTGTAGCTACATTATCTCAGAGAGCCTATTAAAAGGGACAGGGAAGCCCTAACCAGCTCAGCTCAGTGATTAGAGTGCCAGCCCACAAACTGAATGGTCATGGGTTCGATTCTGGTCAAGGACACATACCTCAGTTGCAGACTCAACCCCCGGCCCCACTTGTAGGAGGCAACCAATAGATGTGTCTCTCCCTATCTCTCCCACTCCCTTCCTCTCTCTCTCTCTCTCTCTCAAAAAAAAGGAACAATTAAATGACTTTATTTTAATTACCCAAGATCATTAGCCTGGGAATCTAGGGACACAGTTTATATACTGCCCTTTATCTCATTGAGGCTACAACCTTTTATTGATTTGTCTCAGAAAATGCAAAAAAAATATAGACCAATAAATACATTATTAAATCAGTACACTTACTTTTACTCATATATTTTCCTAATTGTCATATATATTCCTAAATCTGATAAAAGTAACATGTAGCCCCATGGAGTCTCAAACTCACAATAGATATTTAATTGATGCTAACATATTGTAATAATAGAAATATTTCCATCTTATGTATGTCATTTTCCTCTTAATAGTCACAAAAACAGTGTACATTATTGATAACAGTGTCGATCACTTTTAAACTTCGTGTATCTAATTTAGTAAAAGAAACAAATTTTTGAATACCATTTTATTGATAAATATAATTTGGTTAGTAGGGGGCTCTTTCATTTAGCACAATGTAGTAGACAGAATTTGAATCTTGGTGGCAAACTGGCTTAAAATTCTTTTCTTTTAGGGTACATATTATTGTTTTAGATAATTTACTGAAATTTCTGAAATTTTATTGTGTTATGTGTAAATCAAGGATGGGTTGTCTAAATTAGGGTTCAGGTTATCATAATATTAGATATTATGAAATCAAAATATTAAATATTTTATCTAAAGTGCCTTGTATATTATCATGCACAGCATAAGTACTTAATATGTGACAATCATTGTTATTCACAGAGTCTTAACCACCAGTCACTGAAAAATTTTATTTGTCCCCAAACACTTTTCAATGAGGCATAATTTTTTTTTCACTCAGAATTTTTCTCTTGCTTCTCTTTATACATAAAATTACAAAATAGTCTTTATAATAAACTCTTTATTTCAAATAAGTTCATCTTTTTAACTAATGAACAAACCCTGCTCTCCCCGCTTTTCCTGTTTATGATGTTCAGGCCTCTGAGAGTCAAATTCTCTCCTCCTTCATTCCTATTTACATTCTATACTTTTTTATGGCTGAGCTCAAATTCTTCTTGTCTGCATATGAGTTTTTCCAGATTTAATAAACCAAGGTTCAAGATATGAGGAACCTCAATATTTAATGTCCAAGGCGAGTAAATTTGGCTATTGAAATTAAAGAGAGTTTTTTATCAAGAAAGAAATGGTGAACAGAAGTCAAGTAAAATGAGGAGTGAAAAGTGACCAGATATCTCCATCAGTGATCTAAAATAAATCTTTATATGTGAACATTCAAAATGGAAGCCAAATTGAAGTGAGTAAAAGGGTGAGCAGTAATCCTATATAATAAAAGGCTAATATGCAAATCGACAGAAGGGTGGAACGACTGGTTGCTATGATGCACACTGACCGCCAGGGGGCAGATGCACAGCTGGTGAGCACAACAGCAGTGGCAGGAACCTCTCCCACCTCTACAGCAGCACTAAGGATGTCCCACTGACAGCTTAGACGTGCTCCCAATGGGAAACGGGCCTAAGCTTTCAGTCAGACATCCCAAGAGGGCTCCCAGACTGCAAGAGGGTGCAGGCAAGCCTGAGGGACCCCTACCCAAGTGCATGACTTTCATGCACCGGTCCTCTAGTTAAAGAAATAAAAGGCAAACCTCAGAAGGAAGGTAGGGGAGGGTGGGGGTAAGGGGAGAGATCAATCAAAGGATTTGTATGCATGCATATAGGCCTAACCAATGGACACAGACAACAGGGGAGTGAAGGCATGAGTGGGAGGTGAGAGGGCAATGGGGCAAAAAGGACACATATGTAATACCTTAATCAATAAAGAAACAAAATAAAGGCACGTATAAACAATTCTTCCTTCAAGTTTAAAGAAAAATAAGAGAGTAGGATCAGAATTTGAGTACCTAAAGGAAGTCTAAACACAGGTACAAGGCAGGTGTGTGTGTCTGTGTGTTTACTAAAATGAAAAATGTCTATTTTATTTCTGAATTAATTGCAACTCATCTTGCATAATAGGTATATATTTTTCAAAAGCAAATATAAATCTAAATTTTGTTGAATATTTTAGATATAACAGAAAAGTGACTGGAAATATATTGATAAGTTATGTATTATTTTTGAACAGTTTCTCACTTCTAAGCCGGTTTGACAACTCTATCTCTATTTGTCTAGATTTCTTTAAGTCAACTGAACCTATCCACATTCATGTGCATTAAGCATTAGCCTTGTTAAATCCATATAACTTTTGGAGCTATATTTCAAATCCTGAATTTATTTGCTATTAAATTTGAACCCAATTTTATTATTCATTACTAACATATTTTCATAACTGAGATAAGGGCTAATCAAATAATATTTTTTTCAAATATATTTTTATTGGTTTAAGAGAGGAAGGGAGAGGGAGAGATAGAACCATCAAAGACAAGAGAGAATCATTTATCGACTGTCTCCTCATACCCCACACCGGGAATGGAGCCCACAGGATTCAAACTGTGACCTCCTGGTTCATAGGTCGCCACTCAACCACTGAGCCATGCCAGAAAGGCTCAAATAATATTTTTAATTAAAAAAAGAGACTTTGATCCTTGAAAAATCTTAGAGATATTTTTGAACTTCTCTGGTAAAGGTAGTAGTATAAAGGTATTAGCTATTATTAATATCACTAGAGGCCCGGTACACAAAAATTTGTGCACTCGGGGGGTGGGGGGGATAAGGCGGTCCCTCAGCCCGGCCTGTGCCCTCTCACAGTCTGGGACCCTTCGGGAGATAACAACCTGCTGGCTTAGGCCTGCTCCCGGGTGGCAGAGGGCAGGCCCAATCCCTAGGTGCAGACCCTGGTCGGGCTCAGAGCAGGGCCAATTGGGGAGTTGGGGCGCTGCCCCCTGTCATGCACAGAGCAGGGCAGACTGGGAGGGTGCAATGCCACCCTCAGTCACAATCAGGGTAGGGCTGATTAGAGGGTTGGGGCACCGCCCCCTGTCACACTCAAGAAAGAGTCC
>NW_006300371.1:2001856-2003462 GCF_000327345.1 Myotis davidii | reverse complement strand
TCGGGGTGGGGGCCCCCACTGGGGTGCCTGGCCAGTCTGGGTGAGGGGCTGAGGGCTGTTTTCAGGCTGGAGGTTGACTGAAGCTCCCAACCACTCTTTTTTTTTTTATCCTGGGACAGCTTTAGCTCTGAGGCTTGGCTCCAGCTCTTAGGCCTCCACTGCTGAAAGCAGATATCTGGTTTGTTTGGGTTCTATAATCGAAACACTGTTTCAACTCCAGCTCTGAGATCCTGACTCGATGGAAGCAGGTTTCTGGGGTCTTGTTTAGCTTCTATATTTGTAACAATGTTTCAAACTGCAAGCTCAGAGTCCGGCAGTGGCCGGCGGGGAACGTTGGAGTCCTCTGTCACTGAAGCAAGCAAGCCACATGTTCGCTTCAAGCTGCCTGGCTGCCGGCCACCATCTTGTCTGGCAGTTAATTTGCATATCGCCCTGATTAGCCAATGGGAAGGGTAGCGGAGGAATGGCTAATTACCACGTTTCTCTTTTATTAGATAGGATTGCACTCAATCTTCCTAAGCACATTTTCTTAATGGTTTTTAATATCAAAACAAAAGGAATCCAATTTCTCATCTACAAGCAGGCATGTAATCATGAATTACAACAGGGAAGTATGCTCAACCTTTAATAATGAAGCATAATTTAATGACTAAATAAATCAAATCTTACATGTCAAATTTTGAGAGCAGGCTCAAAAGTATCTTACCGTTCATGACAGCATGGATGGACCTGGAGAGAATTATGCTAAGTGAAATAAGCCAGCTAGAGAAAGACTAGTACCATATTATTTCACGCATATGTGGGATCTAATGAACAAAATGAACCAGCAAGTAACATGGAGACCGACTCATAGATAGAGAGCAGGCTGACAGCTGTCAGGGGTGGTGGTGTTAGAGGGCTGGGAGGAGAGAGTAGAGGGATTGAGAAAGAATAATAATAAAACAACTCATGGACATGGACAACAGTGTGGTGATTTTCAGTGGGAGGGAGTGTGGGGGGAGGTGGAGTAGGGTAAGGTAGGATAAATGGTGATAGACAAAGACTTGACTCGAGGAGGTGTCCACATAACGCAGTGTACAGATGATCTTTTGTGGAATTGTGCAATTGTAACCTACATAATTTTGAAGCCAGTGTCACCCCAATAGATTAAAAAAGAAGAAAGTTCATGGCAAACTACTACCCATCAATAGAAATGTATATATGGGTATAACTGTATTGCTTACAAAAACCTGACGTCTCCTGTAACTTCTACTCTTCATCCCTGAGGGAAAAAGAATATCTGATTATTTCTCACCTATTGACTATTTTTAAAAAATATTTTAAGACAGAGTTTATGTTTCTCCACCCCTAGAATTCTATCTCTCTCATCTAAATATTCATGCATCTTAAAACAGAGCTTTCATTCTTATCCATTTCTTGGTCATTCATCTTTTCCACTTAAATTACTTTTGTAGGACTATAGCTTACAATTGCTTGTGAGAGGAGGCAACCCATGGGCTTGACAGTGAAGTATTTCTACTCACCAGCTCCAAGAACTTAGACAACAGATAATCAAGATTATGTTTTGAAATCGAACTATTTAACTAACATGCAGAGTATAAAGCCA
>NW_006300371.1:1996229-2001694 GCF_000327345.1 Myotis davidii | reverse complement strand
AAGCATATAATTATTATGGAGATGAGTACATCAGCTTTTCGAGTTGTAACAATTATACATTCAAATCCCATAGCTAATTTACTTTGTTATTCTGGGTGTCTACTAAAGTCCAATCTGGCATGTTATTTCTGATCTTTTGCCATAAACAATCAGTTAGCTTTCTAGGCATTAGTTAGGATCTTGGGTCTAATTTACTGTGAATCTACTCCCTGAAACTTCACAGCCAAGGCAGAACCATATGAGGACTGAAACCCTTGTCCGGTTCCATCTTGGTGGCCATTATATCATAGGTAGCAGCCTTCTACTTCACTCTGAGGTCCGATTCTTTCCATTAAAAAAAAAATCCAGGTGTTCGTATCTATCCACACCTTCAAGAATGCCCATCACTATTCTCGTAATTCTTGTGCCTCAAGTGTTCTGCTTATTTCCTGCAGGCTCCGTCCCCTTTAAGCAGAGTGCCTAAACTCCCTAAACACTCATCAGGGCACTTTTATGTCCAGAATTCAGAAATTTGTCCACAGATGTTGAATCAGAAAACACAAGGTAAATGACAGTTTTCTGTTTTCTTAATTGACCTATAATTGACATAAAATATTAATTTCAGATGTATCGTATAGCAATTCCATAGTTGTATACATTATGAAATAATCCCCACGATATGTCTAGTTACTATCTGTCATCATACAAAGTTATCACAACATTATTGACTGTATTGTCTATGCTGTACATTTACTCTTATGAGTTATTTATTTTATAAATGGAAGTTTATACCTTTTAACCCCCTTCACTTTTTGTACCTGTCCCACAACCCCTCCCCTCTCTGGTAACCACCAGTTTGTTCCTCAGCAATTCCATTTCAGGATATTTATCCAAAGAAAATAAAAATATTCCCTGGCTGGTGTGGCTTGTTTGGTTGGAGCACTGTCCCATACATTGGAGCATCATGGGTTTCAATTCCTGGCCAGGGCACATACCTGGATTGCAGGCTCTGTCTCCAGGGTATGTGCAGGAGACAGCCAATAGGTATTTCTTCTCTCTCTCTCTCTCTCTCTCTGTCTCTCTCTCTCTCTCTCTCTCTTTCTCTCTCTCCATCAGTGAACATGTCATCGAGTGCAGGATTGACAATAAAAACCACAAAAAACAAAAACACTAATTCAAATTAAAGTTGGTTTCAGATAAGTAACTTAGCAAAAACATATTTGAGTTTCTGAGTAAACCCCACCTCATTTGCTTAGATTTGTTCATTATTGGTCTGTATATCCTGCTATATCTGAAAGATTCTCCATCCTTCCTACATGCCTCTCTCTGCCCTCTGTCATGATCTAATTATCAGTCCACTTTCACTTTCAAAAATGTCCCATTTGGCCTTTTGTATGCATAACCATGTTCATCAACTTTGGAATGATTAAGAAGTGTTTCTTGTTTCTGAGTTTATTCATTGTTACCAGTGTGTGGGTGTTTTTTTGTTTGTTTTAATCTTGTGGAAGCTTAGTATGTTGTCTCTGCTCTCTTTGAACACATCTAATTGTTGTAAGTATGGTGCTCCCGACATTTGATGAGTTAGTTTGTCTTACCCTTAATTATTTATCCGCTGTATTCACTGGTGGAACTAAATAAATCTCTTGTCATTTTACTTTAGTTAAAATTAAGAGTAAACTGTGATACCATTTGAAGTAATATTGAACTTTAGCTTTCTTTCAGGTAAAAGATTCTTAAAAAAAAAACAAGTGATTAATCCTGGATTTTAAAAATAAACAAATCAATTTTCCTGTTGAGTAATTAATGCATAATTACATAATTACTTTATCACATGGCTCTGATCAAATCATTATATGTGGCCTTTACGTAAGCTTTCCGTGCTCTGAGAGTTTCACATACATGATTACTTGGTTAGGGATTTTTTTTTCCTTAAAGGTAATATTATCTACTAGATTCTTATTTTTTTTACCATTAAGTAACTGAATTTAAGCATGCATTTGCCTGATTCATTGAATATAAAAATGGCCCCAATTCTCCCTCCTTCCTACCTGCCACACTTTGCAATGTGGCTTTGCAGCTCATCAAGAGGTAGAATCCATGTTATCATCTCTTGAATCTGGGCTGGATTTAGGACCTGATTTATGTAATAGAATGTATGCCAGATCTAAGGCTAAGTTTCAAGAGGCGTTTCACACCTGAACTTACTTTCTTGACACTTTTCTGAGCTACTATGAGAACAAGTACAGTCTAGCTCCATGAGCTAAGTCATCCTAGTCATCTGTGGACAGGCAGTTGAATGCCAGAAATGTGCAGAAAATGATCCTAGAAAAAGACTCCTCTAGCCAACCAAAAATACATGAGTAAACTTATCTGATATCAACTGAGCCAGGCTCAGATTAGCAAAATCATCTACTAACTCATAGACTACTGAGAAATAGAAAATGCTTATTATTATAAGATATTAAATTTTGGAGTAGGTTGTTACAAAGAGATGGCTACTACAATAGCTTTTAGATATTGTTGCTTCAATAAACAGAAAATATTTCAAAATAATATAAACAATAAAATTTCCTATTGTGAGCGAAACAATTCAATCTGAATGTCCATGTTCTACTTGTATTGAAATTGTCTGAAAATAAATTAGCAGCCCCAAATCTTTTATGTTCTCCAAATTATATTCTAATGTTTGATAATTCTACTCAAGCTAAGAAAATTGGTTATTTCTTTCTACATTTCCTAGTTTTGCCCAGTCAACTATTTATACTAGCCAATGGATTCTCCATTTCAACATTTACCACATGTTCTCCCAAAATTTCATTCACGCAGCTTCTGCCATAATTCTGGACTACGTCCTCTTTCCCCGGAATGAATGGCCTTGTCTTGAGTCTCTCTCTTCAAATCAATTCTACCAGATATTTTATTTTACAACACACATCTAATTGTATGATTTATTTTCTTAAAAAAAATACTCCATGTAAATGTTAAATACATATACTATTTTTGTCAGTTAATACGTTCTCTTTTCATATGTGGTCAAAATACAAAGTTTCCTAGTATAGGTAAAATAATATTCATTGAAGTAATATCAGTATTTATTTTCAAAATAATTTATTACAATATCTGGGTAGTGAATTTGTGAGATATTTAGAGGATTCTTTCTATTTTGACATATCAAATAACAATAACAATTCAATTACATGGTATAAGAAAAGAAGTTCTTGGTGCTTGTTGCATAGAAATTAAAGTTCATATATTTTTGCATTTCTAATATCAAATGTGTCATTTTATTTCCATTTTCATCCAGAAACACCATCTCTCCTAAATTATCTTTATCCTTTTACTCAATATGCTCCTTATGCTTTATTTTAAACTAACAGCTATATTGATATTGGTCTTATTATCTCCAGTTTATAAATAAAGAAACTTGGAGAGTAAAGAGAATCGACAAAAGTCATAAAGGTCCTTCAACTCTACAGCTCAGTAACTTATTACTTAATTAAAATCTCTTGGATTTAAGAAAATAATTTTGTGACAATACAAAATGAGTTAAAATACCCAAAGTATTCAACTATCTTCCGAATTTATATATACTGAAAGATTTAAAGTGTGCATAAATATTTTATAATAAAATTTCCCCAGGGTAGGCTTATTAAACTGCTATACCTACCCACACATAGTTCATTATAATTCTAGCATCTTGCTAACCTACAAAACAATTGCAGCTTGTAAAAAAATGTGATAGGAATAACTGTGACAATTGCAAATAATTTCATATTTTTCAAAACAAAATGAGTGAAAAAACACCTGATTTATATGTAATTCTCATAACACAATAAAACTTTAGTTTGAATTCATATGGAAGAGCTTCAGAAGTTTTATGAATGACTTTTACTTCATGGCTGCCCTCCTTACTTTTTTAAACACATTTACTTTTTTAAACACATTTCCGTGGCTTTCATTGTCCTGTCCTGAAGTTTGTCTTTCTTTGTCTCCCTTACTGATTCTGAAATACTAGCATGCTATTTCCAGATAATAAAAAGAAAATGACTAATAACATGTACCAACAAAAACAAAATGATATTGACAGTAGGCAAACTATATAATCTTCAGTACATCAAAGATAGTGTGGAGAAATAAGTGATCTCATTGATTCCTATTTGTTCGCTTATTTGATTATATTTTGGTCTCTGATTTTCTAATCTAAAACTCTTGTGCATCAGTTAAGTATACTTTTTTAGGGTACTGTAGCTAGAATTCAATGCTACCCTTGATCAGATAAAATTCTCTGGATGAAATTCTATCTCCACTACATACCCTCCTTTGAGCCCAACAGTAACCAAGCATCTGAGGCTTTATAGCTACAGACACTCATTATTTATTTCTACACTCAGGCATAGGACTAAAGAAAAGTCGTTCTTAAAAAACCTGTCAAGCTTCTGCAATGGCCTGAGTTGAGCATTGTATTTATATGTGGAAAGCTCTCATATGTGATTTTAGAGGGAAATAGATTTTATTTTTGAATGATTTTTATCATTTTTAAAAAATACTTATTTTAAATAGAAACACTATCAGAAAGGATATATGCACCCCTACGTTCATAGCAGCACAATTTACAATAGATTTAGAAACAGTCTAAGTGCCCATCAGTAGATTACTGGATTAGAAAACTGTGGTTCATTTACACAATTGAATACTATGCTTATGTAAAAAAAAAAGGAATTCTTACCATTTGCAACAGCATGGCTGGACCTGGAGAGCATTATGCTAAGTGAAGTAAGCCGGTCAGAGAAAGATAAATTTCACATGATCTCACTCATTTGTGGAATATAATGAACAACATAAACTGGTGAACAAAAATAGAACCAGAGTCAAAGGTTCTATGAGGGAAGACAGGGAGTGAGGGAGTAAGAGATCAACCAAAGGACTTGTATGCATGCATATGAGCATAACCAATGGACACAGATGGGGGCAGGGGGGTGAGGTCATGTGCTGGGAGTGGGGGCAGCCCGGGAGAGGTCAATGGGAGAAAAAGGAGACTTATGCTTTAAACAATAAAGAATTTAAATTAAAAAAGGAACTTATTTTATTGTGGTAAGAACACTTAATATGATACATACCCTTTTAAAAATGGTTGAGCATATAATACAGTATATTTTACTATATTAAATGATTTTTTTTACTATATTATAGAATGTTATAAGGCAGCTTTCTAGAATATATTCATCTTGCATAACTGAAAGGTCATATGTGTTGATTACTAATTCCTCATTTCTCCATCTCACTGGCTTTTTATTTGATTCTATAATTTTGACTATTTTAGACAAATCATATAAAATTACTCATGGACATGCACAATATTTGTCTTTCTGTGACTGGTTTCTTTCACTTAGCATAGCGTCCGTAAGGTTCATCCATGTTGTTGAATATCTCAGAATTTCCTTCTTTTTTTTTTCTTTTTTTTCAATATATTTTATTGACAGAGAGGA
>NW_006300371.1:1971356-1995808 GCF_000327345.1 Myotis davidii | reverse complement strand
GGCTGGCAGGGGTGGGAAATTAGGGACAATCAGGCAGTCAGGCAGGTGAGCAGTTAGGATGCAGCGGTCCAGGATTGTAAACAATGCTGGCAGTCGGACAACCCCCGAGGGGTTCTGGATTGGAGAGGGTGCATAAGGAAGGATTCTACATGAAGAACAAACCAACTTAAGTTCTGTTAATTTTTTAGTTTGGTTGGGAAAAATTGGGTGCTATAAAAAGACATATCCAGAAAGATGTTTTTCTCTCCCCTTCTTATAATTAATAGAGGCAAAAGATTTTGCAGAGGATTGACCACCTTTATTGAATATGGTGAAGGCCTTGTAGAAACCCTAACAAAGCAAATTATTATACTTGGGACTTTTCAAGTGATAAAACACTTAACTCTATCACATAAAAATTTCTTTCCAAGAGTTATTTTTATATACCTGTCTTTGCAATGCATTAACAAATTCTTGAAAATAATAACTCCAAGAAGACTAATGGTTAACTTAGCTTGTTATCATCTTATACACAATGCAGCAATTCTCCATTTTAGAAAGAAAGCAGTAAAATGGAATCATGAATGGAAAGACCTTGGTACAAAGAGTTGCCCATGCTGTAGAGCATAAAATCACATCTATACTAATAAAAGGGTAATATGCTAATTAAACCGGGAGACCTTTCAGGAGACTGTCTGGACAAAGCCATGGTGGCAGGGCCAAGGAAGAGGAGGTTAGGGGCGATCATGCCAGCAGGAGAGGGTAGTTGGGGGTGAGAAGGCGGGTACAGGGGGTAGTTGGGGGGGAACAAGCCATCAGGGGGGCAGTTGGGGGTGATCTGGCTGGCAGGCAGAGTGGTTAGGGGCTATCAGGAAGGCAGGCAGGGGAGTAGTTGGGAGCCAGTGGTCCCAGATTGTGAGAGGGATGCCCGACTTTTGTCATCCCCTGAGGGGTTTCAGATTGGAGAGGGTGCAGACCGGGCTGAGGGACACCCCTCCCCCCTGGTGCATGAATTTGGTGCACTGGGCCACTAGGCCTATATAATAAAAGCCTACTATACTAAGTGTCTGACTGTTCAACCAGTTGCTTTGACTTGCACTGACCACCAGGGGGAAGACACAGCAAGTTGGAGTTTGGCTGATGGAGATGGTCTGGACATGCCCTGGAGCCAACCTCCCATGATCCCTGCCTGGCCTCTAAAATATTTCTTCTAATTAATTTCCTTTCAATATGCATGAATCCGTGCACCGGGCCTCTAGTTAAATAAACTTCCATTTCTGCTTTTCTTCTTCATCTATTAATTGATTGAAAGAACATAAGGGTCCATTACTCAAGGCTGCTATGAAGGAATATAAAATAAATGAAAGAAGAAAGTCAGATATGACATGATGGTAGTGGGGCGATGTGGAGAACTATTAAGTATGTCTTTTTTAACAAGAACAGCTGCTACTCAGCTGCAGATTATTGTAGGAAGGACAAGCCTAGTATCAAGAATTTTCAAATTGGTAAAAAAAAAAAATAGCAAGTAATGTTTTTTAGGTAAAATATCCTAGTCTTTAAATGTTGACAATTCAATTAATTTTTGAACACTGCATACTATAACACAACATAATCAGCATTGTGTTTTTGGCTTACAAACTACCACTTGGCAACCTATGAGTAAAAGAATCTTAGTGCCTTAATTGGAAGTGTACTAAGTATTTAACATCTCTTTAATTATTCAGAATAACTCAAAGACTTCTAAGGATTTTAAGGATATCATTGTGCTAGAGAGACTGTGGAAGAGCCAGTAACTAATGCTAAAAACTGGTTGATGAGATATCAGTAATATTTTTATGAGAATTCTTAACTATTTGGTTATATACTTGGGATTAAAGATCATTTATTTTTCATAATTTTTATTTTCATATTCTTTATGCCATTTATAGTTAAAGGCATATAAGTACCAGTACAATTTGAATTATGCTAAGTATTAGTTGAACACACTATGTATAGTTCTATATATTCCTTTCAGATTAAAAGCTTCTTAAAATATAAATTAGTAGACAAAATGTACAGCCTAATGCACCTGCTAATAATGGAAGCCTCTACCAGAGATTTTGCTCACATTTCATTGTTTAACCATTCATCAATTAATAGTTATTTATTTGGATGATTGCTACTTTGTGGTTATCATAAATAAAGCCGCCATAAATAATCACATACCTGTCTTCCTGTGGTTATAGATATACTGATTTCTCTTGGGAAAACTTCTAGGAGTAAAATGGCGGGATCCTATGCAAATGTATGTTTAACATGATAAGAAACTGCCAAACTGCTTTCAAAGTAGCTGAAATATTTTACATTCTCACCAAATGTATAAGGATTCATTTGCCCACATCCTTGCCATCATGTGGTACTGTCTGTCTTTCTTTTTTCACCAACATTTAAGATATAACTATCAAAAATTGTATATATTTATGTGTATGATATAATGATTTGATATACATATATGTAATATGTCTTTTTATTATAGCTAGTCTAGTAAGTATAAAGTGGAAAATTACTTGGATTTAATTTAATGTTCTTAAAATCTAATGATGCCAAGCAACTTCTCATGTGCTTATTAGCTATTTGTATATTTTCTTTGGTAAAATATTTATCAAATCTTCTTCTTAGTATTGTCTTAAATTAAAAAGACTTTATTTTTTTAGAATAGTTTTAAGTTGACAGCAAAATTGAGAGGAATATACAGAGATTTCCTATTCCACCCCTGCTCCCATACATGCATAGATTTCCTCATTATCAACTCTCCTGAACAGAATGGTATACTTGTTATAACTCATGAACCTACATTGACACATCATAATTGGGTGTTTTTTCTTATTTGTGAGTAATAAGTGTTCTTTGTATATTTTTGATACATGTCCTTTATCTGATATATGATTTACAATGTTTTTACATTTGTGACTTCTCTTTTCATCATATTATTCAGTGTCCTTTGAAGTGCAGAAGTTTTTATTATAATGAAGTCTAATATATCCTTCTCTTTTTTCTTTTTGTTATAATGTTCATCTAAGATTCTTTGCCTAACCCAAGTTCACAAAGGTTTTCCTCTCCTTTAAAATTTTTGTAATTTTATGTTTCACACTAAGATCTATGATATATTTTGATTAATTTTTAATCAGGTAAGGGTATCATCTATCTGGTAAGCTTCATCTTTTGCATAGGAGCATCCAATTATTTCAGCACCTTTGTATAAAAGTCTATTCTTTCCTCATTACCTCTGTACCTTCATTAACAATCTGTTGGATTTATCTGTATTAGTTTATTTCTGAGGTCTGCATTCTACTACATTGACCTATGTGTCTGTCCTATTGCCAATACATAATATCTTAACTGGTGAAATCAGGGATCATGAAAACAGTAATTTTATTCTTTTTTAACATTGTTTTGGATGTCCTAGTTACTTTGTATTTTCATTTAAATTTTAACTTCACCTTGCTAGTATAACAAAAATTTTCCTGGGATTTTGATAAAAATTGTGTTGTCTATGTAACATTTTGGGAAGAATTGCAACCTTGATAACAATGAGTCTTCAAATCCATCAACATGAATGACTCTTGACTTATTTAGATATGCATTAATTTATCTCAACAATGTTTTGTAGGTTTTAACATACAAATCTTGTACTTCTTCAGTTAACTTTTTCCAAAAATGTTATTTTTTATGCTCTTTTGGTTGCTGCAGACATTTTTAAATTTACTATAACTATATCAAATTAACATTAATTTAATCCTGGTAAAATATGGAACTTCACTCCAATATAGTTTTGTTACTTCGTGCTTCCTTTTGCTCATACTGTATATGTGTTGTTTATCCAAATGTATAGTGTCAAATTTAAATTATTGCTTTATACAATCATATCAGTATAAGAGAAGAAATGATATTTTATTATATATATACATATATATGAAACTTTTATATTGACTTACATATTTATAGTTTTCAGTGTTTTTTATTGCTTTTATGGCTTTGTGTTATTTACTGTTATCACCTTTCTTTAGCCTGAAGGACTTCCTTTAATATTTCTTGAAAAGCAACAAATTATCTTAACTATGATGCCTTTGATACAGAGCAAAGTTGGCGGCTCTGTTTCCCTACTGAGGGTGCTGGGGATGGACTTCTTATGATATCCTGAGAAAAATAATTTTCTGAGACTCGCACACAGAATAATAAGTGATTTTTATTTGCATGGGATTAATTCCCTGTGTTTTCAAAGTTCCATTTCCCTTAGTTCAGTCATAGAGGAAATATAGCTGGGGTTTTATCAGAGCCGGTATCTAGAATTTCCTCTCCATGTTGGAGCCGAGTCCAGTTCAGCATCAGGCTAGCTACAGTCCATTGTGTGTAGAGTGACCATGGCCATGTGCTATGGCAGGAGCAAAAGAGCCCACTAGCCCAGAGTCACATGATTCCCAAAGGAACCAAGAGCACAAGAGCATACAAGCTCCTTTGTTTAGGGGATTATATATCCCCAAATTTCTGCACGTTTGAAGAGGCTGTGCCCATTCTGGCCAATGACTTCTATTCCCAGATTTGATGGACAGGCAGCACAGTCACTGTCACCCCAACTTTCCTGGGCATCCATCTATATTCCCATTGCCTAGTCCCATTTTCCCAATGTTTTGCAGGGAACATGCCTATAATGCCCAGCCTTCCCTTTTCCCCTTTCCTATTATCAATAACTAGTTAATTATAATAGTGTCATCTTTACTTCATCTTCACATGCAAAGGATATTTTGGTGGGTATATAATTCTTTATTACTTTTTTTTTATTTATTCATCATTTTGCATCTGTATTTCTATTCCCTTTTGTCTCCATTGTTTTGGATGAAAATTTGGCCATTAATCATTTTGATGATTCCTTGTATGTGAGGATTTGTTTTTCTCTTGTTGCTTTCACTATTTTCTTTTTATTTTAGGGCATTAATATTTTAACTATGGTTTGTCTAGGTATGGGTTTCTTTCTACTTATTTGGTGGGGGCTGGTTGGGATTTTTAAATATGTAAAATTACCATTACATTTTGGATAACTTCAATATTTTTATTCCTTTAAAAAGCATCTCCTCTCCTTTTGGGACACCTATTAAATGTATAATGGTACCCATGATGCTAGCCTTTGGAGTTCCCATATTATATTTATACTAGAGGCCCAGTGCATGAAATTCATGTACGGGGGCAAGGGGTCCCTCAGCCCAGCCTGAACCCTCTACAATCCAGGACCCCCTGAGGGATATCCAACAGCCTCTCACAATCCGGGACCGTTGGCCCCTAACCGCTCACATGCCTGCCTGCCTGATCACCCCTAACCCCTCTGCCTGCCTGCCTGATTGCCATCATCTGCTTTCCTGTTAGCCTGATAGCCCCTAACTGCCTCTGCCTCGCCCCGCACCTGGGACCCAGGATCCCCTCCTCCAGCTGATAGCAGACACCCGGGACCTGGGCTTCCCTCCCTCTGGCCAGCTGTAGGCATTCAGGACCTGGGTTGGCTTCGCCCAGGCCAGCTGCAGACACAGGGGTCCGTGGGAAGGCAGCTTTGCCCGGGCCACAACAGCAGGTGCCTGGGACCATAGGGTACGCAGCTTGTCCCTCTCCCAGGCTGCAGCCCCAGGTGCTGGTGCCCAGGACTATGGGGTGGGCAGCTTGTCCTGCTGCCGGGCCATACCTTGGCTGGTCCCCATTCCTCTCTTGTGAGCTCATTTGTGCCTGGCTGGTCCCAATTCCTTTCTCCCCAGTGTTGAGTGTCTGAACCATTATGTCATGGCATGAGGGTGTGATGACCATTTGCATATTAGCTCCTTATTATATAGGATTTCTTCATTTTTTTTCCTCTATTCTTTAATATAGATTATTTCTGTTGCCATAAAATCACTAATTCTTTAACCTGTCATCTTATATCTGTTGTTGTGCCCCTTCAGTAAGTCATTCTTTTAGTTATTGTACTCTTCAACTTCAGAATTTAGATTTAATTCTTCTGTATAATGTAAGTATTTTTATTCAGAATTTTTACTTATAGATTTTTCCCACAATTTCCTTTAATGTTTTAAAAAGGGATTTAGAAATACTTAGCACATATTTATAATGTTTCCTTTGAAGAGCTTGTCTATTAAATCCATTACTTGTAAACATAGAGAGACAATTTCTATGAACTGCTTCCCCACCTGGGATGGAGCCAGCAACCCTGGTATGTGCTCTTGACCACAATTGAACCTGGGACCCTTCAGTCCTCAGGCCAACACTCTGTCCATTGAGCCAAACCAGTTAGGGCAATATTCACACTTTTCTGTTTCTTTGCATGTCTCATAATTCTTTTTGTATAATGAACAGATTACATCTATATATATAAAAGCCTAATATGCAAATTGTCCCCTTGGAGTTTGACTGGAGACCGGGAGTTCAATCACTCACAATGATGTGCACCCACCACCAGGGGACAGCACAGAACGAAGGAAGGACCTGGCAGCAGCCCAAAGGCCCCGTTTGGCACTGATCCCCGGCCAGGCCTAGGGACCCTACCTGTGCACGAATTTCGTGCACCAGGCCTCTAGTATGTTATAACTTGATAATACGAATTATCACTTTTCCACTGAATATTGTGTTATTGGTGCTAGTTTTTGTTTTTTTTTGTTTTGGTTCTTTGTTATTTGTTTTGTACCTTGTCTGGAGAGAAAAAAATATGATTCCATTTCTTTCATGGTATGTGGCAATGAAGTCTCTGTCTAGTTTTTGTTATTATTGTTGAAGATATATATATTTTAAGCCTGGCTTCCTTCAGTTTGCCCTACTTTCTATATAGCTCAGTCATCAGCAAATGATTATACAGAAGCTATATTCAAGTATCTTGAGGTAATAAGATTTTTATCCTTTGGTGATGGGATCACTGTACAGGTAAAAATATTCACCCAATATTTAGGTCATTTCCAAGTACATCACAGCTTTTACATTTCACTGAGACCTTTATATCCCTTATGTGCATGCACACAGCTTGAGGATCAGCCAAGCATGTATGACAACCTTAAGTCCTCTCTAGTTTCTGCTTGTGCCTCAGAAGTAATTATACTTTATATTTGTCCCAATCACAACTGCAACTTTAGGTTAGTAGAAACACTGTTCTTCCCTACTTGAAGATGTCACCTCCACAGGAAAGGCTGCTAGGTAAGGCTGTTTCCCATCACTCCAGGTCGGGAGGCCCTTATCTTCCCAGGCAGTAAAGCTACAGGAAGTCACTGTAGGCTCCACTCTGGCAGAATTTCTGCACCGACCATTTGCTAGTGAAGGAGGAATACAAATAAGTCAGGAATGGCAGACTCCCACTATTCTTATCTGAAATTCAAAAGTTTCTCAAGTGTAAATACTTCTCAAAATACTTTTAAATAAAAAATATTTTTATTTGTCCTTAATTGACTTCCAGAGTGTTGAAATAGCCATTTTATAAGTTTTGTCTCATCTTATAGTTGCGTTATGGGGAGAGGATTGATTAACTTCCTCATCCTGACATAGCTAACAGTCTCCTTTCCCAAAAAGATTTTTAACTGAATTATATTCATCACAAAGTAAAAAATTAGTAAAATCAAGAATTAAACCCTAGCCGGTTTGGCTCAGTGGATAGAGCGTTGGCCTGCAGACTCAAGGGTCCCAGGTTCAATTCCGGTTGGGAGCATGTACCTTGGTTGCAGGAACATCCCCAGTTAGCGGGTGTGCAGGAGGCAGCTAATCGATGTTTCTCTCTCATCGATGTTTCCAACTCTCTATCCCTCTCCCTTCCTCTCTGTAAAAAATCAATAAAATATACTTTAAAAAAAAAGAATTAATTTTTGAAAATCAAAGTAAATTAAACATGGGGTCACACTGTACCTAAATATGCTTCCAGTGAATAATGGGTATTTATAAAACAAAACCAAAAAACTTGTAGTCAACAAAACCAGAGAGATATTGGGTATAGTTTAAACAAGAGTATTATCAGAATGATCAATAATGAGGACTTATAAGTAAAAAAATATAATTAAGGTTTCAAAATGTCCTATTCCCTAGCTTATTAGCTATTTTTTGCCTAAATTATATATAAAACCCCAAAGCTGAATTTTGAAGTTTTATAAAAAGATTTTAGGAAATAATTGAATAATTATCCACTGAATTCACGTTATACAAAAGCTCAATAATTAAAGTACATAAAGTTATATTAATAAATTGGGGGTTAATACTACTGAGAGAGAAAAATGTAAGGAATTCCATATGCATTTATTAAAAATAATGAAATCTTTATCTCTCTCTAAGGTATAGTTTTTAAAATTTACTTTACTATCCTATAATAATTTTGCATTTAGTATGTACCTCTATTTTAACACAATCTCATGGGGTTATTTCTTTATCTCACTGAAAAGTGAATGCCTTAGGAATATAGCATCTATCCACAATAATCTATGCACATGTCAATACTAGAGGCCTAGTGCACAAAATACTTATATGGGGGGTGGTGTCCCTCAGCCCATCCTGCACCCTCTCCAATCTGGAACCCCTCGAGGGCAGTCGAACATCCCTCTCACAATCCCGGACTGCTGGCTCCCAACCACTCGCCTGCCTGCCTGATTGCCCCTAACCACTTCTGCCTGCCAGCCTAATGGACACCTAAGTGCTCCCCTGCCAGCCCGATTGCCCCTAACTGCCCTCCCCTGCTGGCCTGATCACTCCTAACTGTCCTCCCTGAATGTTGGTCACCCCAACTTCCCTCCCCTGCAGGCCTGATCCCCTCCACTGCCCTCCCCTGCAGGCCTGGTCCCCTCCAACTGTCTTTCCATGCAGGCCTGGTCCCCCCGAACTGATCCCTCCCAACTGCCCTCCCCTGCCAGCCTGGTCACCCCCAAGTGCCCTCCCATGCAGGCCTGGTCCCCAGCAACTGCCCTCCCCTGCTGGCCATCTTGTGGTCACATGGGGGGAGCCATCTTGTGTGTTGGAGTAATGGTCAATTTGCCTATTACCTCTTTATTAGATAGGATATTTTTGCGAAAAAATGTTATTCTTTATGTGAATTATTTATATGTTGCAAGGTGGTATAGAATTATCTAAACAGCAAGAAATATGTAAAGTTGTAGCTATCTAAAACTAAATACTATTAGTATTTACCATAAATGATAAAAAATAATTGCAATAGTAATATACATTGAAATGTTTTTGGAGTGGGTGAATTCCCACTCACATACTTCAGTTTGTTTTTTCCTCACTATCCATTGATTTCTCCATACTGGTGAGGATTTTAAAGAATATAACTGTTAGCTATACACTCCCAGGTTAAAGCCTGGAGAGTAACTTTTAGTTGCGCTTTTTTTATTATTTTCTTTACTTACACACACACACACACACACACACACACACACACACACACACACACTTATACATACACACATACAAAGTTAAAAATATATGTGTGCAATCCCATATGGAATGTTAGAAAATTATAAATGATGTATGAGATTTTAAAAAATGTACGCTTATCTAAAACCTTACATACAGAGAGTACAGATGTTCTTGAACTGCTCTTTGTAAGACTAAACTCTGACAACTATCTCCTTTAAATAATGGATGGCATTAACTTTTTAAAAAGGAAGTCAGAGGAAAAAATCTTTCTAGTTTTTCAGAAGTTGGCTTTTGTTATCTTTTAGACAAGAACTTTATACCTCTCTCAAAGGAAATATCATACATCAGCTATACCAGTCAATACTTTAAGATACATATTGGATGAAAGGGTAAATTTCTATTGTCTTCAATGCATTCAAATTCTAGGAAGTTAATTCTCCTATGAAACTTTTTAAGTTTAGTGTCTGATTTTAATAATATACCCACCCTATATTTATATATAAACTTTTCCTTTTTAGTGCATACACACACACCATCACCACCACCACCACCACCACCACATTTATTATTTACCATTATTTCCATAACTGGAATATATATATATATATATCCCAAGAAAATACTAAATCAGTTTGAAACAAATTCAATGTGTAAGGAACAGAAATAAATATACACATATATTAATTTTTAGAATAGGAATAATGTTTACAAAATAGTTTCTTCTCTAATGTCAGTCTTCTCAATATTTCTTGCTAAAAGATTCATTATAAGGAAGAAAGAGTTAACATTCTGAACGCATTCCCATGGTATAACCAAATTTTTTAAGCATTGTTGTATTGATGTTAGAGGCAAATAAGAGGCGTGCAATGTTTATTTCTCAGATAACTGTCTAGACACTTTTCCAGTGATTAAAGGCTCCTCTATGTATCATATCACATGGTATATAAGTAGTTATCTGCTGGCCCAGGACTAGAGGAAATGCCAACCTAATCCACTGCAGGAAATGAGAATTCTCAGAGCTGTTCCAATTCAACACCTTTAAAGTTACAATTTCCTCATATTACCCTTGAAAAACATATAAATAAGTCATACAACTTAGCACAAAAAAGCAAACAATCTTATTAAAATTTGAGCAGAGGACATAAATGCACATTTCTCCAAAGAGGACTTGCATATTGCCAATAGAAATATTAAAAGTTATCAAGCTTACTAACAGAGAATTAAAACCACAAATGAGATATTACCTCACACCTGTCAGAATAACTACCACCAATATATCAACAAACAATGTATTGGTGAGGGTTTGGAGAGAGGGGAACCTTCTTGCACTGTTGGTGGGACTGAAGATTGATGCAGTCACTGTGGAAAACTGTATGGATGTTCCTGAACAATTAAAAATTGAACTACCTTATCAACAGCAATCTATTTCTGGAATCTAAAACACTAATTTTATGATACAATATACATCTCAAGGTTCATTGCAGATTTATTTACAATCACCAAATATGGAAGCAACATAGGTGCTCATCAACAGAAAATTAAGAAGATATGTTACATGTATACAATGGATTATTGGTAGGCCATAAACAATGAAATCTTACATTTGCTACAACACAAATGGACCTGGAGGGTATTATGCTAAGTTAAATATGTCAGACAAAACAAGAAAGACAAATATCAGATAATTTCACTTCTATGTGGGTTGGGGAATGGGGAGGCCAAAGATGATGGGATTAAGAAATACCAATTGGCCATTAAAAATATTCACAGGATGTAAAGTACATAGGAGATATAGTCAATGATATTGTAATAACTGTACTGTATCTGGTGTAGGTGGCTACTAGACATCAGGGGGGTCAGTTAGTAAATTATCTAAATTTCTAATCATTATGCTGTACACCTGAATCTAATATATTAAATGTCAACTGTAATTTAAAAAATTTTAAAAAGGCGTGGCTGGTGTTGCTTCGTGGTTGAGTGTAGACCTATGAACCAGGAGGTCATGGTTCGATTCCCGGTCAGGCCACATGCCAGGTTGCTGGCTTGATCCCCAGAAGGAGAAGTACAGGAGGCAGCTGATTAATGATTCTCTCTTATCATTGATGTTTCTATCGCTCTCTCTCACCCTTCCTCTCTCTGAAATCAATAAAAAAAATATTTTTTAAAATTTTAAAGGAGGTATAGTAATGAAAAGAAAAATGAATTCCTGAGCATTTATTGAAAAGATCTTATAAATGAAGAATTCTTCTTTTCTGCTACCCAGCAGATTGGAAGGAGGAGTTCCTGAGAATTCATGAGTTCAAACAATAAGTCTTTGTTATAACAACCTAGAACTCAAACCACATTTTCCCATAGAAACATACTGGGTGAAGTTTTATAATATAGGATTGATGAAACTGAAGTGCAATGTTAATCAAACAGTAATTTTCTGTACTTGAATATCTAACCATCAATTATAATTTTATAAGTGAAAATATAAGCCAAATTATAAGCAAATAACTTGAAATGAACTTTTTCATGCAACAAAATTTTACAAAGGAGATTTTTATATTTGCTCCAACAAACTCCGGTGCATCGGGATGATGCTCTAACCAACTGGGGTATCTAGCCAGGGCATATATTTCTTTTTGCAAGTGTCTGTTGGTCTTTTGTCTTCTTAGATCCAAAAATCAATTTCACCGTGCCTAGGAATAAACTTAACCAAGGAGGTAAAGAACCTGTACTCAGAAAATTACAGGATGCTGAAAAAAGAGATAGAGGAAGACATAACAAATAGAAGAATATACCATGTTCATTAACTGGTAGAATCAACATCATTAAAATGTCCATACTACCCAAAGCAATCTATAGATTCAATGCAATCCTCATTAAAATACCAAGGGCATATTCCAAAGACCTAGAACAATCTCTCCAAAAATTCATATGGAATAAAGAATGACCTTGAATAGCTGCAGCAACCTTGAGGAAAAAGAACAAAGTTGGAGGGATCACAATACCAGATATCAAGCTATACAACAAAACCACTGTTCTCAAAACTGCCTACTACTGGCACAAGAAAAGACATATAGACCAATGGAATAGAACAGAGAACCCAGAAATCAACCCAAGCCATTATGCTCAATTAATATTTGACAAAGGAGGCAAGAGCATACAACAGAGTCAAGACAGTCTCTTAAATAAATGGCGCTGGGAAAATTGGACAGATATAAGCTTACTATTATATTTCTCATTTGTCTATATGATGTGCCACATGTATTTTCACCTTTTGTTTAGGTATATGGGTTTTAAAGAAATTATGTACAGTATATACATTACATTTGCTTGCAATAATCATACTGTTGATAAAAAAATAATATTTAATGGCTACAGGGATCCTTGGGTGGGGGTGATGAAAATTCTAACACTGATTATGGTGATGGTCGCACAACTTTGTGTAGACACTAAAAATTGTTAAACCAAAAGGACTTGCATGCAAGCCTAACCAATGGACACAGGCATCAGAGGGGTGAGTTCACAAGTGGGGTTGGGGGAAAATAGGGGGATAAGGACACAAATGTAATACCTTAATCAATAAAGAAAAAATATATCTTCAGAACCATTTAAAAAATCACATTAAATTGTATCCTTTAAATAGGTGTATGTGTGTGGCGGGGGAGGGAGGTGGAGATGTCTTCTAATGGAAGTCTCATGGGAAAATAACTCTGTACTTTCTACTAACTCTTCATATATTTCAGAATACTATTTAAAATTTTTAAAAGAATTTGAATCACATTTTTTCAAAGAAGGTTGAAAGCCTTGCAAGCAAATAAGAGAGAAAAGAAGCAAATCAATAAATCCTTAGAATTTTAACTTAAAAGTATGTGTCTCTGGAGTCAGATAAAAATAGTTGGTAATTTGTGCTCTTCCATCCATTATCTGGGTGAACTTAGATATTTTGATTCACTTTTCTTTTGCTTCATCTATAAGTGGAGGTAATACTGATTTCATTAGAAGTCAAGAGATTAAGGAAGGCGATGTAAAAATTATAGCACACTACCTTGAATACAGTGATCATTTAAAATTTTATCTCCCTACTTCTCACTTTCCCAATGGGTTATTTGAAAAATATATTTTATCTTCTTATATTTTGTGGATTTGCTAGTTGTATGATGCAGAAACTTTTATTTAGAAACCATTTTTGTTGAGTTATGCTATTCATTAAGCACCCTTGATCTAATTAGAAGAAAGACTGGCATCTGTTTTTGCCCTGGTAAGCCAGTTGATTTGCCTACAGAACTGACAAGAAAACCATCAGAAGACCTTGACTGATGGCCCAGTTCACAGATTATTGGTCATAAATTCATCCATCTGATATTTTGAGAATTGTTAGTTATTTGCAGCTCATAAAGGTATTTGACTGGGCAGTGTAGATTGTCATCACCAAGAATACAGAAGCAGGTCATTTATCACTCCTAAAATCTGTAATATATCTATTTTTTAAAATGTTTTTATTTATTTCAGAGAGAAAGGGAGAGGGAGAGAGACATAGAAACATTAATGATGAGAGAGAATCATTGATCGGCTGCCTCCTGCACACCCCCTACTAGGGATGGAGCCTGAAACCCTAGCATATGCCCTGAATGGGATTTGAACCCTAACCTCCTGATTCATAGGTTGATGCTCAACCACTGAGCCACACTGGCCAGATGTGTAATATGTCCATCTATGGTAGATTCTCATTATTTAGTTATTTGTGTTCTTATAAAGTCATCATATGCACCAAATTAGTAAATATTAAACCATTGCTTCTGGGGGAAATATGGAATTAGGTTCCTGTAATTCTCTGATCACATTTCCAAAAACCAATAAACACATAATCTGGTTTTATGGATGTCCTGTTTAAAGACACTTTACTATATTTTGGTTGTTCATAGACATTAAACTCGATTACAGTATCATCACTCATGCCTGAAGGAAGCTTATCTTATACATGCATTTCCTCTGCAAAGCACATCACAGACATTTTGTGCTTAAGAATCCTAGATAGCACTTAAGCACTATGATTGGGGGCCATTTTATATAGTGAAATAACCAACAGAAGGCACACAAAAATATGGCACTAAAAAGACTACAGTAAGGACACCTATTGACAGTTTTAGAAGCTGTAATACGAAGGCAGTGTCACCTTGCTCCTCCCTGGCCTGCACCATGAATGCCTGATGACTCAGAGTTTTTTGCCCCACTATTCATGTCCTTGAATTATAAAAACACTGCTTTGATTTTGAGGTTACAAATACATGTTAGTAAGTAGGCACATTTGCAAATAATACATCCACAAATAAGAAGGGCCTGCTGTAATTTTAGATGGTATAATTCTTGAGAACCTGCCTCTGAATTGATTTTGTCTTTACTCCTGTTCTTCTTAATTATGGTATGTTTAATTTTAAAACTGGTTACAATCAAAATGTTCAATATATGTGGGATGACTCAGGGTTAATCATGCTATGGATGCTTTGTGTTTGGATCATCAGAAATTATTGACACTGGTAGCAATATTATGATAATGATTTAATTTATTTCATCCCAGATAAAGAAAAACCATTAGCCTTTTAGTGCAAGGAGTCTGAAAAAGAGATCTGAAGAGAGTGGTGAATATTTAGAAAATCTTACTGCAAAATATTGGAAAAAAAGATAACCATAAATAGGTAAAACTGCTGGTTAGTAATAGTGACAAATCAAGAGTAAATACTTTGAAATGGAAGTGGCCCTGATCCCCTTACCATGTGCTTTCTCGCACAGTAGCCCAGGTGTAAGATAAGAAGTGTTGAATGGCTACATTGATCCAACGAAAGAGGTTACAATAAGTTTAGGGGAGAATAGAGTAAAAAGCAATTGAATATGTGACAAAGGAATAGTTGAGTTGTAGCATGACGTCTGTATTAGTTAGAAAGTTGATAGGGATAAAAGTTAGCTGTGTTAGAGAAACTGAAGACTTCAGTGAAACCAAAGAGATTAGCTTATGAATTGAAAGAGATGAGGATACATTAAACGGTGATCAAATATTATATGTAAGAAGTTAAATTTACAGAGATACAATGGTTTGGGCTGCTGACAGAGCCTAGGGATTCCCTAAAGGTATAAGGATGAGAGGGTTAAATTGATTGATGTCTGGTAAAGAAATTTTTCTTTTGGAGCATTGGATTGCTCACATTTAATCTGATGATTGACATTCTGGGAGGAGAAAGCAATGTGAGTTAGATGTCGACATCCATTGAGAAAAACGAATGGGAACTCTGTAGAAGTTTCAAGTAGCGATAGAAAATTCTGCAGTATGATGCCATGAACCTCAGAAGGGAAGTGTTTATATGAGAGGGAAGTAGAAAAACCATCTGAAATGAGAACTAGGTAACTGGGAGGATGCCAATGTCATCTCAGACTCCCATATTCCCAGCAGTGTAGGAGGATGGGAGAAAACCAAGTTCCCTTTGGGAGAGCTGCTGGGGAGATTAGTATGCTCATGCTGAGAGCCAAACTTAAATTGTCAACTATGTTCGGAGAAAATTCTGTGCAGAGGTTTAGGATTAAGGTGTAGGTTTATACTAAAGAATAGATTCTAGAGAACAGGGTGAAAAAATGGGAGCGAGTGAGGAAGTGGCAGTGTTAGGAAGAAGCAGAGGGCAGGGAGAAGACTGGGCAAGAAGAGAGAAAAGAAGATAGGTTGGGTTTGTATATTTAGTTGCATTTAAAGATAAACTGTAGTTAAAGGGCTTGATGGATTTAACCGGTAACATGATTCTCAGCAGAAGCAGGTGGAAAACTCAGGTAATATTAGAGACCCAAGAAGCTTAGCAATCTGCAGTCCTAGTTCACAAGTCTGATATCTCTCATCTTCCCCATGAGGTGTTTGCGGTGAGACCATTGTTGTGCGTGTAAGTTCAACAAGATAAAATCGCCCTGGCTGGTTTGTTCAGTGGATACAGCATCAGCCCACAGACTTAAGGGTTATGGGCTCCATTCCTAGTCAAGGGCATGTACCTGGGTTGCAGGTTTGATCTCCAGCCCCAGTTGGGGTGTGTGAGGGAGGTAACCAGCTCTTGTGTCTCTCTCATGTTGATGTTTCTCTCTCCCTCTCTCTCCCTCCATTCCTTTCTTCCAGTCTTTCTGAAAATCAATGGAAAAATATCCTCGAGTGAGGATTAACAACAACAACAACAAAAAAAAAAATCTGTGCATGTTTAATGAGCTGTAAGTAAACTACAGATGCAAGCAAGGCTAGTGACCTCTCCCTGGAGATTTTGAGCTGCCAGGTAAAGACTGCCAGTGTGTATCTGGTAGATAAAGCTATAAGATGTCATCTTGAGGAGTTAGTAGTAGCCATGTGCCCTGTTATGTAGATCAGATAAGGGGCAGTTTTACTTAATTTTAAAAGAAAATCAACAGTTTTGTCTCTGTAGGAGAATGACTCCTCTAAGGTTGAGAGAATAAATATAAAAAACCTGAAGAACTTGTAATTGCGTTTAATTTATATGCTGTTTTAATTTTAAATAATCAATTCATTGCTCTAAAGGAAAAGGAAGTGAACAATGCCACCACTGATTTTATTGTGTGTTTGTGTGTGTGCATATACAGTGTGTATTTATGCACTGTGTGCGGACAAACATTTGTGTGCACGTGTATGAGTACATGTATATTTTACATATATACCTTACATATACAGCCTCTTGCTATTGTTTATCTTATGTATAAACTGTCATTTTTAATTCATGGTTTTGTTATACTGTCTTCTTTTTCTTGACTTATTTTTTTTTCTAAGCTGTGTAATTTATTTTTAACAGTTTGTTTCACTTTTTTATTTTCTTCCTTTCTTATACGTTTTATTAATAGGGAATATACTTATCTTTTATTTAGTCTAGTAAATTCAGCTGATTTCACCTTGATTTTTACCACATCATCATAATGTCTTCTTCTTGCTTTTCTGTAATCTGAGGAAATGGGAAGAGGTGGCATAGATAATGGCGAGTTAAAGCTATGTATAGCCTTATTTGATTAAATGTATTGACTCATCTTTTGGGGGTTGCTGCTAAATTTTCTAAAAATGGGTAACACAACATATACAAAAGTTTATCCACTTTCTAAGAAGAATAACCCTAAACCTGGGCCATTTCCAGCTCGGATCCCCGGAAATAGCAAGCTCCAGTACTTTGTTCTGCATCTACTTCTGCAACACTAAGATAGTGAGGTACTGAAATCCTTAGTGGTTGATAGGAAACTATGTAAAAATATTTCTCTAGTCCATTTTTCTTCTAATTAGTCATGTGTTCATTGAGGAGAGGAGTGTATTAGTAAAGATTGTGAGTTTTTTTGTGTTGTTTTCTTTTTGTTTGTTTGTTGCTGTTCTTTACTAGTCCTTTCCCCAATATGGCATCTAAAGATTGAGATGAAAAGTTGGGATCCAATCTGACCAGGAGAGTATTGTGTTCTTTGCTTACCTAGCATTTTAGGAAAAATAATCATATTTCAAAGACAAAATATTTTTCTAAACTCTTATGTGTTTGGATCTGACAGAATTTGGTGAGGAATCTTATTTGATCTGGTTTTATTCTACCAGCTTTACCCAGGGCACTTGACACTCATTTTAAATAAAATAAAATAAAATAAGTGAGGCCACAAGTGTTACCTCATTCACCCATTTACTCAGTAAGTAAGGGAGTGCTTTTAATTGATGGAAATTATAGACCATTTCAATGAATACTTTAAAAAATATTTTATTGATTTCAGAGAAGAAGGGAGAGGGAGAGATAGAAACATCAATGATGAGAGAGAATCAGTGATTGCCTGCCTCCTGCATGCCCTGCATTAGGAATGGAGCCCCTAACCCAGGCATGTGCCCTGACAGGGAATAGAACCATGACCTCCTGGTTCTATTCCCTCCATGATGGCTGGGCAGTGTATACTTTATAGTGAAATGTTTTAGTGAATACATTAAAGAAAAACATAACGAGTTTATTTTGAAAAATATATAACTTTACTGATGAATTCACTTGGGAACTCCTTCAGTGTTATTTTACTTTGTGACTTTTTAAAAACAATGAATTGAATATGAAATTAATGTGAAAAGGTAAAAAATGTGAAATGTAAAAACTTGAAACCCACTTTCTATTTTTATGCTATTACTAAGGCAAATATCCAGAAACTATAATTTTTACTTGGATTAAACAACAATACAAAATAGTCACTAGTACTATATCGAATAATTTACTAAGCTACAATGTAACAAAAAAAGAAAGTTAATACAAATAAGGCTTATAGAGTTAACAATTGTCTTATAGAGTTAACAATTGTTTAAATATCTGAGGCATTTTTTTCTTGCAGAACATACTAAATTTTTTATTATTCTTTTAACAGATATTGAACAAGGGCTCACTAAATCTAACCACAAGTCTTCAGTACTTAGTTTTTCAAGATATATTCCTTTAAATTGTACTGAAATGGAGGCATTCTAAAGATTGTCTCTAGTGGAAAAATCCCTTTCCCATAGGAGTTGTAGTTATGTTTAAATCTCTCTTTCTCCTTCTCTCTTTTCTTAACTTAGTTGTCTTCTTGTTTCTTTATTTGTTAATTTTTTTATGTTTTTTGTTTGTTTGTTTTAGTTTGTTTGTTTTTAATTTTGCCTAGTCATTAGGCCAGTTTGTTACCAACTGAACCTTATATTCTTAACCAGTGGGTTGGTTGGTTCCCAATTTTATTTTAAGGGGAAAAAACTTTTTTATTTTACTGTTTGGCTCAGCTGTTCTGCTGTCTCTCAGCCTTTAGCGATGACTGCCTCCATTATTATTTTATGGGTACTGAAGTCGGCAAAGCTTGTAGCTACAACTGTTGTCTATATTGAGTACCTCTATTTCACTGACAAAAAAAAGCTTTTGCCTCAGCCACAGCTGAAACAGTCATCCACGGCTCACAAAATCTATTTGCTGAGTTATATTATTTTTTGTTGTTGTTGAGAGAATAAACAATTTCTATCACAGTGCTTTTCTATATCTTTTACATGGCTGTTACTTTATTAAACAAAACACTAACACAATTTTTTTCAAGACATTTTTAAGAATTCTATTTCACATCTAACTCTATCCAAGAGGACGTAAGCATTGAGGTGAATGCAAACGGGAGAAATGGGAGATACAAGAGCAGAGTGGTTATATTAAGGAAGTGCTGAAACAGAAGCCAAAGTGCCTATACTCTGTGAAGTAACCACCAAAACAAGCTCGACCATTAATTCCTCTGTAAGGCCTTCTCTAGTTCTCAGGTAAAGAAAGGTGATTCTGTCCCAGGTTCCCCAGCAGCCCAATATATGCTTCTATGGCACCTATCATATACTACAATCATTATCTTTCCATTGATCAGCCTCACCCAAAGGACTTTGGTGGTGGATGGAGAAGTCAGTGATCAGAATCTCCTGTTAATTTTCAAACCAGAAACACCTATAAAATTGCATCAAGAATTTTTTCTTGGTATTTCTGAATTTTGTCTGCCAAGACCCCCTATTCACACCTACACACAAATTTTTCTTTTAAATGCTCTTTCCAAGTATATTGATTTAAGAGTTTGCCATTACTGTCACACTACATGAACTACAGAGTTGAAGCCCTTAGTGTTACTAGTATGGTGATGCAAACAGTCCCTGATTACTTCAGATATATGAATCCTCCTCGATAAGAATTTGAATATATGCCTAGTATTATGCAAGCAAATACACAGTAAGGGACCACAATTCTTTATGTAAACTCCTAAAATTTGAAATCTGTAGGGGAAACAATTGTGGAGTTTGTATTATTACTTTATAAAAAAACTCATTTGATAACACAACTTACTTCACCAGGACTTATTTGTTGGCAAAGATGAACCAAAACTGACATGTGACTAATGACACTCTTTATTCTATGGTATTTGAATAGTCATATGTGATATCCTATATAATGAAAGCCTAATATGCTAAGTGTCTGGTCATCTGGTCGGCCATTCAACCAATCAAAGCATAATATGCTAATGATATGCTAAAGCTGCTCAACAACTCACTATGATGTGCCCTGACCACCAGGGGGCAGACTCTCCGACTGGTAGGTTAGCTTGCTGCTGTGGTTCAGCTGATCCGGACTGAGTGAGAGGGGCTGGACATGCCCTGGAGCCCTCCCACGGTCCCTACTTGGCTGGCCAACCTCCCGCATCTCTTTCCCGCACCAATAGTGCACCAGTGGGGTCCCTCAGCCTGGCCTGTGCCTCTTGCAATACAGGACCCCTCAGGGGATGTTGGAGAGTCGATTTGGGCTCAATCCCACAGGCCAGACCGAGGGACCCCAGTGGCACATGAATTCGTGCACCAGGCCTCTAATGAATTAATACTAATGTGTTTAATTATGAAGTGGTACTCTAGTTCCCACTGAAATGTTATATATCACTAGAGGCCCAAAGCATGAAATTCATGCAAGAGTAGGCCTTCTTTCTCCCGGCTGCTGGCACCGGCTTCCCTTCAGCACCCGGGACCCAGGCTTCCCTCACAGAGGGAGGCCCTGCCCACCCACCACAGCCCACTGGTTGGTGGCCTGTGGGTTTCATAGTGTGGTCCCAGATGGTCGTCCAGTTGGTCGCCCAGAAGACCATTCTGCTGTTTGGCCGTTTGGTCGATTTGCATATTGCACTTTTATTATATAGGATAAAGTGTATTTTCCATGTTACTTTGATACAATCTGAAAGATTCGAAATTTACATATTCATCTTGCCCCAAGTTTATGAGGGTAACTGTAGGCTTGTAGACACTAAATCAATTTTTGCTAAATTGATTACTTCTATTCACATTCACCTCAGTTCTCAAAACTCTTTTATGCATTAACTGAGGCTGTCTCCACATTAGTCTGAATCCCATTCCCTCACCTCTTTCATCTCCTGTCCCTCACTCACTTATTTCAACTTGACTGGTTATTTTGCTACCATGTGATATGCAATAAGTGTTTGCTTTCACTCCTTTTCCTGGTTTCCATTTATATTTAAAGTAACACAAAGTAACTTTTAATGTACAGCTGGACTAATTGTAATTCAATTTCTCCAGAAATCAGAAGTAAAAGGGGGGCAATTTTTATAAGCAGCTCATAGATTTTCACAGTGGCACCAATAACTTTTCCTAACAGTTTATACAAATTGTCGCAACATTCTGCGTATTTGGAAAGAGGAAATATTTACAGAATAGACAGGATTTAATCTTCCCTTTACATAATTTCATCAAACAGAAGATTTTCTAAATGAGATACTTCAATAATTTATTGTCTACATATTTTTACTAAAACATTTTTTCAGTGTATCTTTTTAAGTGCTTTAAAGATTCCAAATAACAAAAGTAAATAGATGAAACAATTAGTTGTGCAACCTATATATTTAAAATATACTTTTACAGTTAAAGACTTTACATTTAATTTTTGATAAATAATATGCACATCAGTTACTAGTATATATTAGGTGGGAAGTAACGTTTAAGTGATATAAGTAATCTAACATTTAAAAACGTCTAAGTAGGTACTGAAATTAATATAAGGAAAAAACAACTTTCATCAATAGACATAGTTCTTTGTATTATTTTTGTGTTATTAATGTTTGATTTTGGAGGTAAATATTTTAATGTGTTTTATTTTGGGGTATTAGATTACCTAGAAAAGATATACAGGTTTGCTTATTTAAAACTAGAGGTCTTGCCCTAACCGGTTTGGCTCAGTGGATAGAGCATCAGCCTGCAGACTGAAGGGTCCCAGGTACGATTCCGGCCAAGGGCATGTACCTTGGTTGCGGGCACATCCCCAGTGGGAGGTGTGCAAGAGGCAGCTGATCAATGTTTCTCTCTCATTGATGTTTCTAACTCTCTATCCCTCTCTCTTCCTCTCTGTAAAAAATCAATAAAATATATTAAAAAAAAAACTAGAGGTCTAGTGGATGAAATTTGTGCACTTGGGGAGTCCTTCAGCCTGGCCTGCACCCTCTTGCAGTCCAGGAGCCCTCAGGGGATGTCCGACTGCCAGCTTAGGCCCGTCGGACATCCTTAGTGCTGCAAAAGCGGGAGTGGCTTCTGCCACCATTGCTGCACTTGCCAGCCATGAGCTTCGGGCTGAGCCATGTTCCCACAGGGGGAACGCACTGACCACCAGGTGGCAGTTGCTGCATTGAGCGTCTGCCCCCTGGTGGTCAGTGTGCATCATAGTGACCATCAGTCTATTTGCCCATTAGGCTTTTGTTATATAGGATGTTTTAATAAAAGAATGGACAATGATGAACAAACCTATAAACTATAAAAACATATGTTCAATGGCTGCTTTAAAATGATCTATTCATTTGATCTTTTGACATTTAGAAGAAAGTTGGCAGGTGAACTCATAATACATATTTATTATTTTACTTATTCATCAAAAATACTTACATATATCAGATCTCTCTTCAGAAATGCAGGATGTGAAATAAATCCAACCTAGATCTCTGCTATTCAAAATTAAATATAAATACAGTGATATTGACATAAATGTTTAAATAAAATGTTTTAGGTAGAAAATAGTTAAATGTTTGAATAAGAAGAAGCAGTGGGCTTGAGGGACAAAAAAAAGTTGGGAAGTACATAAAAGCTTTAAATAGGAAGGTTATTAGAATGTTTGAGGAAAGACATATTAGTAGAATGAGGGGTGAATGTGTACTTAATTGGGGTTGGTTGGTGGGGTTGGGCAGAGTGGTGAGTATTCAATACAAAAGCAATTGTGAATACTTACCCTTAGGGTTAAGGCCATAAGACATTGAATGTAAGTGGCTTCAAATGTATGTTGAAGACTAAAACAAGTAAGATTGACAAGTGTTTCATACAGTTGACAAGAGCAGAGTTGTACCTAATAGGGGCAGACCATGGGAGCATTTGTGGCCTTGCAAGTAATTTGAGCTTTTTTGTGTGAAAACATGAGGCCATTTAAAGGATCTTAGCCAAAGGAGAATTAGGATCAGACTTATGGAAAAATCTATGCAGATGTATGGTGCATGATAAATTTAAGTACTGCAAGACTAGAATCGAAAAAGCCTGCCCCAAGAGTCCATGTGAGATTTAAATACAATCCAAGAAAAGGCAGAAGTAGTAAGTTGAAGGACTGAAATTAAAAAGTCTATAGAATGATAAGGGGCATATACTTCTGGTTTCAAGCAAACTTATATTTGATAATGGCTACTTATAGTATGACATTTGGAAATTATTTAACCTATCTACTCTTGGATATCCCTTTGTAAAATGAGAATAATTATAGTACCTGTTTATGAAATTATTGTGATGATTGAGAGAAATATGCTTGTAGAATACTAGGACAAACCTGATACATATAGATAAGCTTCAATCAATGTTAATGATTTTTATTAGTAGAACACACCAAATGAACAAAAGGGCAAATTGGAAAAAGAATTTCAAATAAGTAGATATTTAAAAAATATTTCAACTACCCAAGTGTTCAAAGACATGCAAAGTAAATTGACACCAATGGGTAATTTATACCTATCCGATTGGCCAACATTAAAAGAATGGTAATGCCCAGTATGAGCAGGTAGGTGAAACCATGAGCACTTAAGCTTGAGGTAAACCCCACCTTTGCTCTGGAGGGTACATAAATCAAAAGTTTGAAAAAATGTGTATCCTCTGACCCAGAAACTCCTCATCTGGAATTTTATAATGTAGACCTAAACAGAGAGATATGAAAATATACATAAATAAAGGTGTCATTTTTGTGGCACTGTTTATGGAAACAAAACATTGAAAACACCTAAATATTGAACAACTAGGAAATGTTTAAATAATTTATGTTTTATAGATTGAAATGGTGTATGCACTTTAAAAGGATGAAATAAATGAATATTTATTGCTGCATAAATATCTACATAGCATTTAGTTTTTTAAAAAGCTGGTGCAGTGCAAGCTAAATTTTTGTTGAACTCATAAACATACAATCACATATAGCAAATTGGAGAGATCTGACTAAATTTATAGACTTATTAAATTTTTTAGACTGAGAGAATGAGAGTTACAAATAGACAAATGTGTAGGG
>NW_006300371.1:1969199-1971340 GCF_000327345.1 Myotis davidii | reverse complement strand
GGGAAAATTGATTAATAAAATTCCCTTTGTAAACAAGAGCTCTTTTCATGGTATTAGTGTATAAAAAGGGAACATTTTTCTCACAAATTAAAATAAAGGAGGTGAAGATATATCCTGTGATCCAATAATTTTCTAACTCTAAAGAAAAAAATAACCTCAGTTTTTTTTTAGTGTTTTTTTTTTCCTACTCAGCCTAGACTACTCTACTCTTTTCCTCCCCAGCACTCTTGTTTTTTGTTTTGTTTTGTTTTTGTTGTTGTTGTTGTTTTGCTTGTTTGTTTAATTTCTGTTCTAATACTATGAAGGCCCTAATGCACACATTTTTGTAATTGCATGTTTGGGTCAAGAAATGAGCGATGGCTTATTTATAACCTCAGCTGTTTTGTTAAAATCAACAATAAGATCCCTTAAGAGAGAAGGGGCAGCAAGCAGCTTGAGGTTGTTTTAAGAGCAAAGAGATGTAAAACACACTGCAGAGGACATCGATCTGCCCCACATACTGTCTTTGTGGGGCCCCTTCTTTGCTGGTCCCTGCAAATATAACTCAGCTTAATTACCTAAAGTAAGGCTGACTCCTTTCAGTTTATTTCCTGGTATTTTTATGAGTTACAGGAAAAGGCAGTCTTTTTTCCTCTAGGTATATGAATAAAAAAGGCTAATTAATCCTCAAGCTGTTGGTACCATTTTTTTCTGTCATGGGAAAAAAAGATTGTCTGAATAGAATAAAAAAGGCTAATTAATCCTCAAGCTGTTGCTACCATTTTTTTCTGTCATGGGAAAAAAAAGATTGTCTGAATAAGGAAGGAGAGAGAGACAGAGAGAGAGAGAGAGAGAGAGAGAGATTCTTGTGATATCAATGAGCACCTTAATGCCAGCATGTTTAAAGAAAATTCTGTTCCTACTCCAGTGGTTCTCAAAGTGTGGTCCACACCCGTGGGAACATGTTGGAAAATCAAATATCAGTCCCCAGTTTAGACCTACTGATCAGAAACTCTGGAATTGGGCCCAGCAGTTTTATTGTAACAAGCCCTGCAGGGAATTCTCAGATGCTAAAGGATGAGAGTTATTAGATACCTTATTTCTGTCTTTTTATTATAATTGGAAAGCCCTGACTAATGCAGCTCCTGGGGTAAGTAGAGTGCTTTGGGTTGTGAAGGCTGATCAGTATTATAGACCTAAGGGAAATTAAAATTATTTTTAGTGGCACCAAAATGCACAGTTACATGATTTCATGAGGCAACATTCAGCTGTCCAGATGTATTAACAGAGATGATCCATGATGAGAGTTTTTGGAGCTATCTCCAAAAAAGCAAGATCAAGACATGGGACCTTAGCTGAATGTTCAAGAAGTAAATGAAGTCATAAAGGAGGTAATCAATGAAGATATAAGGATGAGATCAAGAGATAAGATATCATAATTAGATCAATGCATGTGTATAAAAGAGTAAGAGAATGAAAACAATAAGAGGGCAGGAGGCTGTGATTAAACATCATCAGCTCATATCTGAATTCAAGTTAGAGCAGCTATAAGAGACCACAGAGTCCACAGTGATGACATAGGAAAAGATGGCAAGAGATGCTGGTGTTGAGAAGGTCAAACAATTCTGGTTTTCTAGGTCAAACCACAGAAATTTATCCAAATGCCAAGTTTTTAATGAACAAGGAAATATTTAGGTTGTTGGAAAACAAGATCAATACTTTGCTAAACTGCAGAAATGTAAGCAGTTTTGTAAAAGTGGGAAGTTTGGGTCAAGAAGTAACATGGGCAGATGTGAAAACTGTCACAGGGTCTGTGGAACTTGACACATGGAATGGAGGAAATTCTTTCGCCTCCAAGGAAAATGAAGGGAAGCAATGCTGATAGGTGAGTGGGGGAGGCAGGTTGAGGGGAAGGCACAGAGTTGGAGGCAGCATGCAATGCCCACTAAGAAGTTATGTATCATCCCAGAAGTAGGATTACTGAGTCAAATGGCAGTTCTATTTTTAATTTTTTGAGGAATCTCCATGCTGTCTTCCACAGTGGCTGCATCAGTCTGCATTCCCACCAGCAGTGCACGAGTGTTCCCTTTTCTCCACATCCTCTCCAGCACTTCTCCTTTGTTGATTTGTTGATGATAGCCATTCTGACAGGTGTGAGATGG
>NW_006300371.1:1960025-1968927 GCF_000327345.1 Myotis davidii | reverse complement strand
TAAAAAAACATTATAAACTGTTGAACAAAAATAGAAACAGAGGCAGAGAAGCATCAAACAGACTGTCAGACTACAGCAGGAAGGCTAAGGAGGGTTGGGGGAGGGGAGGTAAGAGATCAACCGAAGTACTTGTATGCATGCATATAAGCATAACCAACTATTTGTACTACTTTAAACAATTTTAAAAAATACGTTATGTATCCATTGTCTTTGGAATGAGTGTTGTGATAGTAAAAGTGACAGAAAAGAAGCATAAACCAGCATACTCTACTTAGCTTCCATTTTCTCCACTAAAATAATATCCCAAATGGAAGTAAATTGAAGAGGAAATTGAAGATGAAGATCATTTTATCCTGTCGTTGCCTTTAACATTTACCTTAGTCAATCGGAGATTGTAGTTGACCTATTTCTATGCACAATCTGTGGAGACTCTCCTCAGGTGGTTCATTTTTTTTGTGAATAAGGGGACACATTTAAGCGCCATTTATACAAGTTTACCTTGGTGTTGTGTGTGGTAAATGCAGCCTGGCATTTCCCTCGGTCCTTCTTCTGTGGTTTTCAGGGACGGCAGTCTCACAGCCCTTTCCTGTGCAGTGCCAAATTGAGTGTAAGTAGGGCCCTTGGTTTTTAAATAGTGCTCATCATGACTGTCATCAGCACATCATCATGATTGATATTGGTGTTTCCCTGTTAGTGTTGAGGAACTTGATTCATGTTGTGAGTGAAAACACTCATTCAGGCATGGTGAAGATACCAGAAATTTGAAATATGTGTTCTGTTCTCTGCATTAATAGTTTGCAGTCATTTCTCTAGTCACCAGAAAAATAAATAAATAAAATACTCTGGGTCAATGAAACAACAACCTCAGTAAATTTAAAAAAAAAAAACACAGAATTTTACTTTCACGAATGGATCAGATCTCCCTGATGTCATATTCCTGAAAAAAAAAAAAAAGATAAAAATAAAGGTTCATGAAAATACAAAACACAAAAATATAGCCTTCCCATTTTAATTCATGCTGTTAAGTCTTCAGTGGTGTCTGTTATTTTATTTTGTTTATTTGTTTTTGACAGTAATGGATGGTTCCGTTATTAGGATTTAGTTATGAGGACCCAAGCCAAGAGGACAAATAAGTGAAATAATAAGGTACATTTTATTCTGCATGTTGTATTTAAGACTGATTCATTTCTGCTATTTATTCCTAAAGGCTACCTGTCACTGAGCCAGAATGTTTTTCTTCCCATTCAGGCAAGAACCACATATGTGAATGTAGACCCACTACATTAAAAAGGATATCTATTAAGAATGTTATGAATTCTCTATACACCAAAAATTGCTCTGAGTGGCTCCCAACAGAGCATGTCTTTCTTCAGAGAATGAGTTTTAATGTATTATTTTCTTGTACATCGCCTTTCTTTACACATCGATCTGTTCATGGCATCTGCCACGCACAGAGTAACAGGAAACCACCGGGGCTGTCAAGGAAATGACACCTTTCTCCTTTACCAGAGTCTGAAAATGATGCCCAGATTTTTCTGAAATTCTTCAGGCAAACTGTTTTTCTTTTAAAACCAATACCATCTTCCCAGGCAGACATTTGTGAGCCAATTGCCACATAAAACAAATGTTCAAGCTTGTTATATTAGGTTATCAAGCTTTCACTTAACTAGGTGACTTACCCTACACATTTCAAATTGAAGATGAGTATTACAGAATATAATGACATGGATTAATATTTTAGCCAAACTACAGAGAGATAACAGATGCTGCCTTAATTTATATTTAAACATATAGATATTATGTATATATATGAATATATATGTTTATCTACATGATTTCTAAATTTTTATTTCAGAATGAAAATGTAAAGCAATTAACTATATCTTATAAATAGGTGCAAATTAGTAATGTTAATTATCATGTTTCTTGATTAAATTTTATTCAGATATCAAATTAACCAATATAATACAATTAAGTACAGTCTCAATAAAACAGCTGCAGCAAAAAGATATCCTTTTGAAAATTTCTAATTACATAGCTAATTGCATTCAGCACATAATTTATTCACAATATTTTTTTGAATTAACTGGCTCAGCTAGTTAATTCAATTAACCTAATTACTTTTCCTAATCCATAAACTTCTTCAAATATTGGTGGAAGTAAGTCATCGCTCACTTCTTGACCCAATATTTGTTTTCTACATGTGTAAATACATGTGTATATATGTATATTATATGTGCTCTTATAACTTTTTTCACTTAAAAACCATTGGTATTATTTTATTCAAATAAATATATATGTATAACACAAATTTTAATGTTACCCATGATTCCATTGTATGCATGTATCACAAAGAGCGACTGTTTCACTCTTTGAGAGACTGTTAAGAAGTTGCAGTGTTTTATTTTTCTAAAAGCATTTTAATGAACACTTTTATAGATAAATTTCTTAAACTTGCGCAATACTGCTTATTTGTTTACCCAAGGGTTATAACTTACCATTAAAAGTATATTTATATTTTGAGGATTTTGACATCTATTACCATTTTATTCTAAAAATAATAAAAGCAAACTTCCTTTAGCATTGCATGAATGTTACCATTACTCCAAAAACTTGTCCACATTAGAAAAATTAATTAGTTGCTTCCTGATAATTAAAAAGTGTGCTCATTGATTGGTTCTTGAATAACTGGTAAGGTTTGATTTTTTTTTTCCCTTAAGTTTCTAAAATGGTCCATCTATTCTTTTGTGGATTATATCCTTGGCCATTATTCCAAAAGCAGACTGGAAGCAAAAATCAGATTAACTTCCCACATGAACTCATGGTTACAAATCCCTCAAGGGAGCCCCCATTACAGGGCACAGAGGATTGAGTGACAAAGTTCAGAGACTATACTATGTAAACTAGAAAAATATCAGCAAGTTTAGGAACTATAACCTGAAGAGATGTGTGTGAATAATTATTTCACATAGTACTGGTTGGAAGCAAAATATGTAAGAGACTACTATACTTTGAAAGAAATTGTTTTGTCAAATAAATTTCAAGCCTAAACACAGCTATTAATAGCCCATGCTTGTTCCAGCTCCAAAACAAAAATCAGGTCCTCAAACCTCCATGTTCTCCAATACCTGCTGAAAGAGTGGTTATAGGGCATAATAGGTAGGAGAGAACTTGGGAAGGGCTAAGTAGGGACCATGAAGGACTGTGGGGAAGGGAGTTCCTTCTATAAAGAATAATCAAGGTTGACAAGACAGGATTAACCTAGGAAATTACTCCCTCTGGGGCAAGGAGGCTTCTTTCAAGCAGAACTTGACACTGTGATAGACAACTGAATGTTTCCAGACCTTCCCTTTCCCATTCCAAATTGTAGTTTATTTAAGTTTTCTTATTCCTAGTCTCCCATGAATATTGGTGTGTTTGTCTTTTATATTATTAGTTCCCCAATCCCAAGAACTTATCCTTGAAATTAATACAAATAAGAGCATTAGATTTTTAGCTCTGAGCCAGATACAAAAAGTCAGTGGGACCTTGGATCTTGAATAACTGGTAAGGTTTGATTTGGTTGTGGTTGTGTGTGTGTGTGTGCGTGCATGTGTGTGTGTGTTTGTGTGTGTGTGTGTGTATGTATGTCTATGGGACAGAGATTGTTGAACAGACACTAAAAAGTATTTTTCAATTTCTACTCTCCCATTCTTCCTTTTACTAAACATGACAATGTTAAAATTAGGCCATATATTTTTGAAACATTTCTACTAAAAGGTGGATTCTATGTCTTATCCTCTTACATATGATGGGTTTTGTTTGTATTCACTAATAGAGTACACTGGTAATCAATAGGTGATTTCTTAAGGCTTACTAAAGTGACTTCTTAAGGCAATGAATCCTCTGCCTCATTTCTTGGGAAGCTCTCCCTATGGAGCACTGGCTTGCCATGTAAACAATCCAACTGCCCAAAGGCTACCATGTTGATAGAGAGCACCAGCTGGTACATGTGAAGGAACTATATGTAGAAGTTGTGGAATAACAGGAGAGGAAAATGTCTGACCAGATGCCAGCTGTTCCATCATCTCACAGCTCTATTCTAAATCAGGATACTTTCTCACTACAACATCAGGAGAGACATTAAGTCAAAGCTATGAGCTAATTTCTGGCCAATGTGACTTAGTTGGAATCATACAACAAAAATTATGGGTTTGATTCCCTGGCAGAGCACATACTCAGGTTTTGGGCTCCATCTTCGGTAGGGGGAATGAACGGAGCACATATGGGAGGCAACCAATGTGATATCTCTCTCACACATCAATATTTTATCTCTCTCCTCTTTTCTCAAATCAACAAACTTAACACTTTCTAATTTTCTGAGCTTCTGAAAGTTTGAGAAATCATCATGTAATTGCTGATTTAAACCACTAAGTTTTAAGTTGGCTTTTTACTAGGCATGCAGAGGTTTCACCATTTTGGAAGAGCTACAGATCGGTACATTCTTCACTTAGTCTCCTTGGTAGCTAGATGTGGCAACGTGACTATGTTCCTGCCAATGACATGTGTGCAAATCTGGGACTTCTCTTAAAAGATTACTCACCTAAGCATCTTTATTTCCTCCTTCTAGCTTAGTGTGAAATATAAAAAAACAGAGCAAGTTTGGAAGCCACATGTCAAGGATGACAGAATCATCCTGACATCTCCAGTCCTCTTACTTCTATATTGTTAAATTAAGAAGAAATAAATTTCTTTCATACTCAAGCCACAGTATTTTGAAGTTTGTTGTAGCACTTTAGTCCATATTGGAACAAATGCAATGATATTGCAATATAAATTAATGTCTTTTTAATATAGAAAAAGGATATATATATATATATGTAATCACATATATATATAATCATATATATATCTACACTAATAAAAGACAAAGATGCTAATTGACCATCCCTTTGCTATGCACAAGCCACGCCCACCAGCCAATCAGAGTGACTATATGTAAATTAACCTAACCAAGATGGCTTCTGGCAGCCACAAAGCAGGAGAAAGGAGGAGGCTTGGTTGCCCCGGCAATGGAGGAAGCCAAGCTTCCTGCAGACCCTGGCCAGCTCTGAGCTCCACTCAAGGCAACAAAGTTTCAATTATAGAAGATAAACAAATCCCAGATACCTGCTTCCAGCCAGCCTCCACTGGGACCTTGGGTGGCTGGGGGGCTTGGCCAGCCTGCAAACAGCCATCAGGCCCTCACCCAGGTTGGCCAGGCATCCCAGCGGGCCCCCCACCCTGATCCATGACATCCTTCAGGGCAAACCAGCCGGCCCCCACCCATGCACCAAGCCTCTATCCTATATAATAAAAAGTAATATGCAAATTAACCCTAACAGCAGAATGAGTGGGAATGACTGGGCACTATGACACACACTGATCACCAGGGGCCAGACGCTCAATGCAGGAGCTGCCCCCTGGTGGTCAGTGCACTCCTACAGGGGGCGCTCTGCTCAGCCACAGGCCAGGCTGATGGCTGCCAGTACAGTGGTGGTGGTGGGAGCCCCTCCCGCCTCCTCAGCAGCACTAAGGATGTCTGACTGCAGCTTAGGCCTGCTCCCCACTGGCAAGTGGGTATCCCCCGAGGGCTGCCAGAGGGATATCTGAGTGCCAGCTTAGGCCCAATCCCCCAGGGCACAGGCCTAATCCAGCAGGTGGTTATCCTCCGAGGGGTCCCAGACTGCGAGAGGGCACAGGTTGGGCTGAGGGACCACCCCTGAGTACACAAATTTTTGTGCGCCGGGCCTCCAGTGTATATATATATATACACACACACATACACACACACACATACATACACATTCTCAGCAATGCATATATCCATCTCCATTTATTCAATTCCTCCAGGAAAGTTTTGTAGGGATTTTTGTATAGTTATTATACATATTATCATACATTTTTTGGTACATTTGTCCTAAGGTATTTTATGTTTTTTGGTGTGAAAGAGATGCTTTTTACATTTTTCATTCTACTTTCTAACTAGTTATTAATATGCTATAATATCACAGATTTTCAGATATTTATATATAATCAATAAGCCCTATTATTCAATCCCAACTGTTTGTTTCTCTTTGCTTTCACCAGCCAATCACTCTTGCTCTTTGGCTCACCTACTTTCTGAAATGTAAGACTGTACCAAATAAGCCTTTCTTTTTTTATATATAATATGAAAAAAATAACAAATACATAACATGAACTGTTACCACTTAACAAATTCTTAAGTATAGAGTACAGTATTGCTAACTATATATGCAATGTGGCACAGCAGATCTCTAGATGATTTTATCTTGCCTGACTAAAACTCTACACTCTTTGAACAGGAACTCCAGCATTTGACTTTATGCTTCTCTGAGTCTGACTACTTCAGATACAGCATACAATTGCAATTATGGAGTATTTGTCCTTCTGTGACTAGCTTAGTTCACATAGCATAATATTGTCAAAGTTTTTCTATATTGTAGAATATGACTGGATTACATTAAGCTGAATAGTATTTCATTCTGTGCATATGTCACAGTTTCTTTTTTCATTCATCTATTGGTAAACATTTAAGTTGATTCTACCTCTTGATTATTGTGAACATGGATGTGCAAATCCTCCTCAAGATTCTGTTCTTAATAATTTTGGAAAAATACCCAGAAGTGAAGTTGCTGTATCTTTTATCAGTTCTATTCTATTTTTAATTTTTTAAGGAACCTCCATTCTGTATTCCTAACTCAAAACATTATACAAAACTACCATAATCAAAATAGTATCTCGCTATATAAAGATAGATTATATTAAAAAGAAGGATCTCTTACCCTTTGAGATATCATGGAGGGACCTGGAGAGTACTATGCTAATCAAAATAAGCCAGTCAGAGAAAGAGAAGTATCACATGATCTCACTGATATGTGAAATCTAACAAACAAAATAAACCGATGTGCCAAGTCGATGTGGTTCAGTCAAATCTAACAAACAAAATAAACCGATGTGCCAAGGTTATGTGGTTCAGTGGTTGAGCATCGACCCATGAAACAAGAGGTCACTAGTTTGATTCCAGGTCATGGCACATGCCTGGATTTCAGGTTCAATCCCAAGTAGGAGCCATGCAGGAGGCAGCCTATAGATGACGTGTTTTTCTAGTCATGTTTCTATCTTTCTATTCCTCTCTCTTTCTCTCCCTCTCTAAAAATGAATAAAAATATATTTTTAAAAAATAATGGATGAACAAAAAAGATCCAGAGACTTTGAAGCATGCAACAGACTGACATATTTCAGAGGGAAGTGCATGGGGAGCCAGGAAGAGATTAACCAATGAATTTATATGCACATATGCATAGCCCATTGACAGACAGTAGTGCAGAAAGAGCCTGGGGAGGGGAAGACAGGGAGTGGAATGAATGAGGATCAAGAGGGGCAGAGGGGCATCTGTAATACTTTCAAAATAAAGGTACATCTGAAAAAAGATAGACATATAGACCGATGGAATAAAATAGAGAACCCAGAAATAAACCCATGTATATATGGTCAAATGATCTTGGATAAGAGTGCCAAGACTACAAATGGGGGAAGGATGGTCTCTTTAACAACTATTATTGGGAAACTTGGATACCGACATGTAAAATAATGGAATCAGACTCCTTATCTTACACTATTCACAAAAATTCATTCAAAACATATTGAAGACTTAAACATAGACTTAAGACTTGCTTAAGAAACTATAAAACTCCTAGAGAAAACTGAGATAGTTAACTTTATGTATCAGTTTGACTGGGCTAAGGGATGTCCAGATATCTAGGAAAACATTCATAACTAGTGGCCCGGTGCATGAAATTGGTGCAAATTAAAAGGGAGTTAATTAGAGGAAATATTTTAATATTGCTATGTGCCCTTTCTCTATAATACAAGTGTTAGAGATGAAAGAAAATTATGAATTTTATAATATGAAAATCTCCCTCCTGTCATAGTCTGGGGCACGCCATGGAACCCAGAGTCAAGTCCATGCCCACCTGCATACACCTCGAAATCGCGAGAGACCCAGACCTGGCTGGCCCCACCCCTGTCAAGCCCCACTGGGGAGGGCTGGGGGGGTGCAGCCTCAGGGCCCCCATCAAGCCCCACCAGGTGAGGGACACAGCCTCAGGTCCCCTGGCCTGGTGTTGGGCAGGGGGAGCAACCTCAGATCCCCAGGTGCACCCTCAGATTCCCCGGCCCAGTGCCGGGGTGGGGGGCATGCCCTGAGGTCTACTGTCAAGCCCTGCCACTCAAGGGGCATGGCCTGAGGTCCCCTTCAAGCCCCACTGGGCTGGGGACATGGCCTCAGGTCCCCCAGCCCGGCGCTGGGGTGGGGGTTGTGGCCTAAGGTCCACTAGCCTGGCTCTGGGGCAAGGGGCATGGCCTGAGGTCTCCCATCAAGCCCCTCCAGGCAGGGGGCTGCAACCTCAGGTCCCCTCCACCCTGGCCCAGTGCCATGCAGCCTCAGGTCCCTGATGATCGCTCATTAAGGATAGATACAGGAACCCTGCCTCTGCTGTGGGCGCAGCCATCTTGTCATGGCTTACGGAGTGAGGGTCAATTTGCATATTGATTCTTTAGTATATAGGATAAGTGTGCCTTTGAAACCCTGCCTCTGCTGTGGGCGCAGCCATCTTGACGTAGTGAGGGTCAATTTGCATATTGCTTCTTTAGTATATAGGATAAGTGTGTCTTTGAGGGTGTGTCTGGAATAAATTAGCTTTTGAATCAGCAGACTGAGGAGAGATCACCTTACAAATGCTAGCGGGTTGTGTGTGTCATCCAGTCTGTTGGCCTGAAATGAACAAAAGCATGAGGAAGGGCAACTTTGTAACAGCACTACTGGTTCTCAGGGTTTGGAATTCAAATCCTCCCTCGCTCC
>NW_006300371.1:1948290-1959961 GCF_000327345.1 Myotis davidii | reverse complement strand
TTAAAAAAAAAGAAAGAGAAAAACAATAGAAAGTGGTACAACATCAAACAAAAATCCTCTATGGAGTAGAGGCAATAGAGTGGTCAATAGAGTAAAAAAACAGCCTATAGAATGGGAGAAGTATCTGCAAGCCATATATCTAATAAGAGGTTAATTTACAAAATATATAAGGGACTCTATCAACTCAAGCACAGAAAACAAACTAACCTAATTTTAAAAATTGTCAAAGAACTAGAATAGACGTTTCTCCAAAGAAGAGAAACATAAGGTCAACAGGCATATGAAAGGATACACATCTCTAATTATCATGGGAATGTAAATCAAAATCACAATGAGATATCACCTCACAGTTGCTAGAATGGGCATTATTTCAAAAACGAAAAAACACAGTCAGTAACAAGTGTGGATGTAAAGATGCAAAGATATTAGAACCCGTGGGTACTGTTGGTGGGAATATGAAATGATGTAGCTGCCATAGATAAGCCTTTGTTTTTATTGTGATGTTGATTTCATGTCTCAGGGGTGGGCATTTCTATGATGATGGAGAAAGTAGATGGCATGTGAAATGGAGCATTTTAGTGAATTTGGGTTGAAGATAACTAAGCTAAATTAGCCTAGAAGATGAAGAGTTTCAGAGATGTTTTCATGATCCATGGCCTGAATTAAGGTTTGGAAACCAAACCTCAGATAAGAGGTTTGGTTTCTCCAAAGAAGATAAACATAAGGTCAACAGGCATATGAAAAGAAACACATCTCTAATAAGATATTACAGTCATTATTCCTTCTCTATATCACAGTGGAGACCTTCTGAAGAGAGATTACAGATGATAATCAAATCCAAGTGTCAACTCTCCTGTGTTTAACTTAGAAATTTCATAAATTCTTATATTTGATTGACTAATATTTTGTTCTGAATCTTTACATCTTATTTCATGTAATATTTGTCCCTAACAATTTCTTACATTACTAATCTCATAAGTGTTAGTCATTGTTCAAAGGGCAGTTTGACAAAGACAATACTTTTAATGCCAGAAAATTCAAAATGACAAAAAGATGTTTGATTATGGAAGGTAAGAATGAACATATATGTGGAATTTCCTGCGCTAAATGTGATTCTGAACAATTTCACAGCTTTCTTACTGTCTTTTAGTATAGAGGTTACTTTGGGATTTTTATATTTTCTCAAGTCATTTAAGTCATATGTTTTTCTAAAAAAGCCCCAATTTCTTTACAAATTTTTTGGACTTTATTTTTATTGTTTATACTTTAGAGATATCCCCATCACCCCACTTTGCCTACCCACCCTTGTCTTTACCCCTCCTTCCCTCTGGCCATTACTACACTGTTGCCTATCCTTGGGTTATGCATACAAGTTATTTGGCTAATCCCTTCACCTTCTTTCATCTAGAACTTTTTGAAAAAGAGTAATTATGGTCAATTTTTAAAATTCCCTTATTCAGAGAAAAAAACTGAAATTACAAATCTTTTAGAAAATCACATTAAAACTCCTGGGTATATTCAAATTTGTAAAATAATTATTTTACTTTATATGTTTTTATATGTATTTTAACAAGTATACACAGGGTACTGATTTTTTAGGAAAATGTGGTGCTTACTTTTTATATGCCACCATCTTTGAATGTCTCAATATCTGCATATACTCAACTCACATGTTACCCTTTTATTGTCAACTAAGAGCCCCGATGCATGAAAATTCGTGCAAGAGTAGGCCTTCCTTCCCTAGACTGCCAGCACCAGCTTCCCTCTGGCACCCGGGGCCCAGACTTCCCTCCTCCCGCCACCTGCAGGCACCCAGAAACTGGGCTGGCTTCCCTCCGGCCTCAGCTTGGTCAGGAAGGATGTCTGGAATGACGACCAGAAGACGTCCGATCTAATTAGCACATTACCTTTTATTATTATAGATAGGATCGATTTTATTGTCATCTCAATTTGTTGTCATAAGATGCTATAAAACATATGATAACTTAGCTCATCCATTGTGTTGCCCTCTATATTATTCCTGACCAAGTGGATGGCCCATGACTTGGTCACACAGTCTAAAAAATAAATATTGAGCATGACAGAACTCAAGATGAGAGAGGACAGAGTGGCTGCACATTCTTTTCATTTTCCTCTCAAATTTGAATTCTCCACGTTCCTCTGGATTCCTTCCATGCTTATGGTTATAAATTATTAATCTTGTCCTTATAACTTTTCTAGTCTTTAACTGCTAAGATAAAATGCTATGCAGGGGACTTTTGATGCAGTTCTTGGTATCACCCCTTCACAATTTCAAACGGCAAGAGATTGTATTTCTTACAAGAATTAAAGTAGTGTATATTAGAAATACAAGACACGCCAGTACCATATTTACAAGGAAAAGCATTTACCTAAAGGAAATTATACAACTTCTCCCTGGTTTTTATTTTCCTTCAGCCAATTCTAATAATAACAGAAACTCACTATTTTGTCAACCCCTTTAAAGATTGTTGTTGTTTCTTCAGTAAAGCATTGATTAATTAGCATGAGTCATTTAATTAATATTAATTTTTTTGTAATCAGCTTCTAAGAATCAGTACCATATTATAGAAAATAAACTGAAATTGAGGAGTAAGGAGGGGAAACATCCTCTGGAGTATATTCCAGGGTAAATATAGACTCAACCTAACCATTTTATGCAAATTAAATCTGTGACCTTGCTCAGGACCATTGGTGCAATTCCATCCCAGCACTATCAGAGCAGTTCTTTTGAGAGCTGAGTTTGTAGAAATGTTTTTAAAGGGAGGGAAGGTAGGGGTCTAAGAAAGCAAAACTGAAGTCTGTTTTTAGTGTTGTACAATTAAAATCACTAAATGTGTTCACTTTTGGGGGGAAGGAGGTATGTTTCCCATAAACTTGGCGATTATCTGCTTAAAATAGCTCATTTTAGAGCCCAACAGTTTAAATCAAAAGTCTGCTGTAGCAAAGGAAAGCAGCCCAGAATAAATGCAGTATTCGCTTGTGTTGATTTTGTTTGTTTGTTGTTTGTTTGTTTGTTTGTACTTTAAACAATATGAAGAGACGTTTACTTTAGTCCCCTAGATTTGTTTTCATGGAAACATTTGCTTTACATATGCAAAAGCATCTCCACATAGTATTCATATGCCATATTAATCTTCAAAGAAACTATGCTTTTTTATGCACCATAACATCCAAGTCTGAAATGAAAGCTTTTAAGTTTATTGACTCTGGAGTTATTTTGATTTTTTCCCACTCTGCTGTAAATGCCCTTTTTCTGATTCAACACTGGGAATAAGAAAGCAAATTCTGTCAGCATAAGTCACCTAAGAAACAACATCTGTGCTTGTCTTGCTCATAGTTTTCTAACACCCTAGAAATTCAGAATAGCTGAACTCGCTGGACCCCTACCAAGTTATCTATCTCTGACGGCTGCTGTGCTGTAAATTCATACTGAAAACTATTATATTCTCTTGAATTGCTGCAGCTCCCCAGATAAAATGGGGACTTTTCTACAGACTTTTCTGTCAACTTCAACCTGGAGGTAGGATTTAGGAAGGCTGCCTATCCCTTAGTCTACTGACAGAGAGTGATTGCCTCGCCCTCTGCAGAGCATTGGTCCTCAAACACAGTAAAACAAAGAGCACACACATATTCTGGTAATAAGGCTTTGCTATTACAAGTTCAGAAAGGTGGTCTTTAGGCTCTTTCATTTTTTGATAAGTTGACTCAGCAAGGACTCACAGCCGTTTCTTGTTAAGTAGCTTTCTAGCCTGCAGTCTAACAATTTGTCAGCTATCCTCACAGATTCATTAGTTTATGCTCCAAGTCATTCATTTGCAGATTTACGTTTGATCTTCTCAGGATGAAAAATAGCTTCCATATTACTGGTATAGTGGAGAAAGGCTAACATTTTTTTTTAAATATATTTTTATTGATTTTTTACAGAGAGGAAGGGAGAGAGATAGAGAGCTAGAAACATCGATGAGAGAGAAACATCGATCAGCTGCCTCCTGCACGTCTCCTACTGGAGATGTGCCCGCAACCCAGGTACATGCCCTTGACCGGAATCAAACCTGGGACCTTTCAGTCCGCAGGCCGACGCTCTATCCACTGATTCAAACTGGTTTCGGCGAAAGGCTAACATTTTTATGAACTGATGTTTTCAAAGTTCTTAGCAAATGGATACCACAGTGTACTCTCAACCCATGCAGAAAACACACCCAGTTCAATTAAAGTGGAGCTTGCATTGGACACAGTGTTAAGCACTTTATAAAAAAACTAGAATCCTGTTGCATGAAAAGATTCGTGCAGTAGGCTTTCCCTTCCCCGGGATGCTGGCACCAGTTTTCCTCTGGCAAATGGGACCCAGACCTTCACTCAAGCCACCACCTTCCACCTTCGCTCTGGACACAGTCTTCGCTGTAGCTGGAGCCTTCAGTCTTTGCTCCTGTCTCCAGCGGGAGTCTTCAGTCTCCAGCCAGAGCTGCTCCTGTAGCTCCTTCCGCTCCCCACCCTCCCCATCATAGCTTGATCGCTGCTTTGGCTGCAGACCTCGCCAATTGGCTCCTGGGTTCCAGGGGGCCGTCTTGCCTCTGCCTGGCTTTCCGATCAAGATCACAGCCATAGGCAAGGCAGCTCCTGGGTCCCAGGGGTGCTGCCTTGCTTGCATCCTGGCCTTCGGATGGCGATCAGCATCACGAGCCTCAGGCAAGGTGGCTCCTGGGTCCTGGGGTGCCGCCTTGCTTGTGGCCCAGCTTTCTGATAGTGATCACCGGCTGAGGGGCTGGCAAAGGTGGCCCCGGTTCTCCAATCCTGCCACATGGCTCTTGCCTCCCACCTGGGTTTCTGATCACGTTCTTCCATCCTTCTTCTTTCACCTCCCACCATTGTGCCTACATATGCAAATTAGCCGCCATCTTTGTTGGTGGTTAACTGCCATCTTTCTTGGCAGTTAATTAGCATATTGCCCTGATTAGCCAATGGGAAGTGTAGTGAAGGTACAGTCAATTACCCTGTTTGTCTTTTATTAGATAGGATAGGTAAAAGCAGACAGAGAAAGGAAAAGAGGAATGGGTGATCAACATTCCCAGTTTGGCTAGGATTCAGCGGTTCCCTCATGTGGTACTTTCAGTGCTAAAATTTGGGAAGTCCTGGGAAAACTAGATGAGCTGGTAACCCTAAATGTTTTATTTTATATTATTTAAATTTTTAAATTAAATTAAATTTTATCAAGCCTTATTGAGGCATGACTGACAAAACAGTAAATATTTTTTTTAATATATTTTATTGATTTTTTTACAGAGAGGAAGGGAGAGAGATAGAGAGTTAGAAACATCGATGAGAGAGGAACATCGATCAGCTGCCTCCTGCACATCTCCTACTGGGGATGTGCCCGCAACCCAGGTACATGCCCTTGACCAGAATCGAACCTGGGACCTTTCAGTCCGCAAGCCGATGCTCTATCCACTGAGCCAAACCGGTTTCGGCAAAAACAGTAAATATTTAAGGTGTACAACAAGATATTTTGATATTTGTATACATTTTGATATATGTAATTATCAACTAAGCTAAATAATATATTCACCATCTATCATAATTAACATTTTTACATTGCACACTTAAAGTAGGCTACCCTAATTTTTAAGTGCCTCAAAATAAACTGTACCCCTATAATCCACTTATAGGAAGAATTGCCGTTTACCTCTCCAGCAAATAAACTGCCTAGAGTGAAATAAAATAATATTTCCTTCTACCAATTCTGCTAATTAACAAACATTGTTAAAACCTGTTTGTCTTTTTTTTTTTAATTTAATTTCCCTAAAAAGAATTTTTCAAATAAAAGTGTTACTAAGTATGTAAAGGACTTTGTAGGTGAAACTGGTGTAAATTCTAAATCCACCTGTCAATGCCTATTTCAGAATCCAAGTTGACTAGGAAAGTCCTGGCCATCCCTGCGCCACCCTGTCTCTCTGACAAGTCCCTAGCCCCATGGTACAGGAGATTGCTTGAACGTCCCTTCAAGAGGAAAAATAAAAACATACAAAAGACCTGGATATGTTAGAGGCTATCAGTTTTGACAGCGAGAAGTAAAGACTTAACTTCCCTGTTGCTATGGCTTCAAGGTACATTTATTGAAAATTAACAAAAATAGATTCCACAGGTGACGCTTAGGCAATAGAAAACAAAGCAACATCTGCATCAAAGGAAACTCCAAGAAAGTTTAATCTGCATTGTTTGACCTAAAAACTACCACAGCTTGTTGGAATTTACAGGGCCACCTGTCACAGCTGTGCGTGAGGTTCTTCTAAAACAGTAGGAGTTTGACACATAAATAGAATGTGCAGAGTTTAAATTATTGGAGACTGTGAGGCCGCTCAAGTGAATGTGAAAGTTTCAAAACACAAATGACAGAGCTCAGAGCCTCCTAGAGCCCTGGCGTACTCCCTGTTGACAGCTGCCTAGGATTTCTATAGTGAAATGAAACATTAAAATGACAATATTTTCGCTGGATGTCTAACAAAGTGAACTTGTACTAATTAATAAGATTGAATTTTTAAATACCCACTTTGCAGATACATAAATCATTTGCTAATGGTACATCAGGATTATCGAGTCAGTGTTTAATGTGAGCATTGTAGGTGGTCAACCAGATGGTGTGATGATAGTGCTTTTAAATACAGGGTGTCCGCCAAAGCCAGTTTAGCTCAGTGGGTAGAGCGTCGGCCTGCAGACTCAAGGGTCCCAGGTTTGATTCTGTTCAAGGGCATGTACCTGGGTTGCAGGCACTTCCCCAGTGGGGGATGAGCAGGAGGCAGCTGATCGATGTTTCTCTCTCATCGATGTTTCTAACTCTCTATCTCTCTCCCTTTCTCTCTTTATAACATCAACAAAACATATTTTAAAAAATTAAATAAATAAATACAGGGTGTCCAAAAAACATGTATACACACTTTATTTTTTTTAAATATGTTTTTATTGATTTCAGAGAGGAAGGGAGAGTGAGAGAAATAAAAATATTAGTGATGAGAGAGAGAAAATCATCAAACAGCTGCCTCCTGCAGGACCCACACTGGGGATCCAGCCCACAACCTGGGTATGTGCCCTGACTGGGAATTGAACCATGACCTCCTGGTTCATAGGTTGACGCTCAACCACTGAGCCATGCTGTCCAGGCAATGTTTACACACTTTAATAGCTGTTAGCTCAATTGATCTTTCTTTCTTTTTAGCCACCCTTAGCTTTGAACAAAGAAAATTCATCCCAAAATACTACTGGAAATTTGAAAATGCAGTTGAAGTACAAACACTATTTTATAATTATTCAAAGTGTGTATACATATTTCAGGACATCCTGTGTATACACACTCTAAAGCTGATGATTTACTTAATTTTCACTTTTTTTCAGGTTTAACTGATTTGAAATAATGGGTGAAGCCAGAGTAAGCTTTGAACAAAGAACATTTATCTTAAAGTGCTACTTAGACCTTTTTTTTTAAAATGGGGATACATAAAAGATAAAGTTTATGGTACAAAACCAGCAGTAGTTGACAAACTGAGGGCACACACATACTGAACCAAATGATTCTTGATGTTTGTGATTCCACTGCTTTGTGTTATCCGCAATGGTAGACCAGAACAGTCATCAGTTTGAAAACAGGCACTGACAAAAAAAGAAAAGTATTCATTTCTGTAGATTATTTTAAATTTTGAAAATGAACTGCATGTTAATAAACACTGACTTTATAATCATTCAAAGTGTGTATACATTTTGGGGGACACCCTATATATTATGGTCTCACTATAACCACCAGTGAAGGCTGAAATTCCACAACACATGAAGACATCCTTGATTAATACGTTGTCCTCATCCAATGTCCCTCTTTTAAAATGCTTCAGGAATGTGGCAAAGTCACTCACACTCAGTGTCAATCGGTTTAAGAAGTGCCTTTATGCTCTCCATCCTCCGTGCTGTCTTCTCAGACACATCACGGTTCCTGCGGATGATGAAACTAATATCTTAGAAGCAGGGCATGAGCAAGAAGGAGTAACTACCATAATTACTGTAGTTAACTCGGTCGGAGAAAGCTTTTTGTGAAGCCTCTTGTCACACTCTCCATGTGTAACTGCTTTCAGAGACACAGAGTCCCTAACCCCGTCTCAGCCTTGGCTCCTCCAGTACTGGGCATCGCTCACTCTACAGTCTGCTGTACATTGAACTTCATGACTTTTCTTAGCACTGATTTACATTGTATCTTGTCCCAGGTTTTTATTTCCTGAAATGCATCTTTCTTTATTTCTTTCCCCCTAATCATTTTTTTTCTTTAAAGACTAAGCTCACTATATCTTGTGCTACTAACTTCATTTTCAATCTTTTCTTAGCTCTACCATTTATTTATTGCTTCATTTCTGGTTGTGAAATGTATTAAATTACCAATTCAGAATATTAAGGAAATCCAATAAAACATTTTATTATGCACATATTCGGCATATACACACATAATCTGAAGTCTTCTGTAAATGCACCACACAAGGAAAATCACTGTTTACATGTAGTTTATATCCTCCCAACATATATGTTTTCCTTCTTGTTTGCTCCCTGACAGTGTCGGGCTGATGCAGACATGTTGTCAACACTCATCTAATTCATCTATGCTTTGAAATACTCTGTGACTCACAGAAGTTAAGCTAGAAGGAGCCTTAGGGATCAGAGAATCCAACTACTTATTTTACAAATGAGTAAAGTGAGGACGAGAGATACTTACGGCTTCACCCAAGATTATACAGCTTGTAAGCAGTGAGTTAGAATTTGATTCAGATCAGGGCAGCATGTTCAGTTGCATAGATTGTGCAATACACCGGGGAGCTTGGGTATTAAATGAGCCGTGCACCAAGGCTCAGTTCTGCATCGTCTGGAGAAAGGGGTACAAGAGCCCCATCCACTTACAATGTACTTGCAGGACTTCAAGTGGCAGTGGTAGCAGGAGGTGGAGAGGAAGATGGGAATGAGAGCGTGTTTCTAATCCATCTGACAGCACTGTGCAGGCTCATGATGCGCCTGAATCCAGGCTTGTTATTTCCCAACCTGACACTTTCTCAAGACTGGATCTTTGTTTCCCCACTGCATCTTTTTCCTAATATGACATATTTTTAAAAAATTACCTCCAGTTAGATATTACTCTGACTTTTATAATATTTTTCAGAAATATGTGAAAGAAATCTTCCTAATTTCCATGGTTATTAATTTTTATAACTCTACTATGAAAAGAGGGTGTAAGCAATAGGCGATAGATTGCATTGATTGATTATTGGCATGCACACTTGGGACAGCAGGTCAATAAAGAGCTGTTACACTTATTAGTCATGACAATGATCTCCGCACCCCCTCCTGAAAATCCAGCAAATTGCCTCAGACTCTGCTAATATTTGTTTAAATGAATTCCTATACCACATATTAGGAAATGCCAATGTTTGACATAACATACAAGCAATAGTATAATTAGTTAGACTTTATATTAAGAATAATTTTTTTAAATATATTTTATTGATTTTTTTACAGAGAGGAAGGAAGAGGGATAGAGAGTTAGAAACATCGATGAGAGAGAAACATCGATCAGCTGCCTCATGCACACTTCCCACTGGGGAATGTGCCCGCAACCAAGGTACATGCCCTTGACCGGAATCGAACCCAGGACCCTTCAGTCCACAGGCCGACACTCTATCCACTGAGCAAAACTGGTTAGGGCAAGAATGATTTTGATTAGCCTTATTGAAATATTCGTAGGGGAAATATTTATAGAAATTAGAGAAAAATGATATCTTGGAGTCAAAAGCAAAGATCTTGCAATTCACACTTTATTTAAATCCAAGTCTGGAATCTTCTATTAATATTTACTATTTATGTGCTTTTAGGAAAATTCATCTGTAAAATGTAAATGATAACAGTACCTTCTAGAGTTATTCAAAAAGTTACAAAATATAAGCATAGTGTGGTATATAGCAAACAATAAATGTTGAAGTTCTATATTCATAATTTACATGTAGCTTTTATTTTCCTATAAAATAAAACTCTGTACTGATAATTGGGAAACTTGTTTAAGGAGATTCTTATAAATAATCAAGGAGAAATGGTCTCTCTCAAAGCTTTATTTGAAAAGGTTTACCTGGAGGTTTCTATTTATATATGCGATTGATATAATCTTTGATTTTTTTTAAGTTGTGAACTACAATTTGATTCAGAACATAAGAGAAATAAATATTTGTTTTGAGATAGTTATGCTTCAGTAACTTTCTGCACCTCAAAATGAAATAAATTACACATTTTCCAGAAAAACAGTACAGCTGGTTGAACTGTATTACATTATCTTTGGAAGAAAACAAAGCCAAAAGGTAATAATTCATAGGAGAATTCATTTGAATCTGGGGAGATTCAACCAACCACCTCAATGAGCTTAATTACTTTGTGAATAGGCATAAGAATGAATAAGAGGACTAGTTTATAGTACCATTACTGTTTCTAATATAACACATTTAGAGGGGAAAGCTTGGTATTCTCTCTCCTCCTCAAACCTAGACCTTGGATAATAGATTATCTTAATGTACACTCAGTGTAGAAATGGCCTTCTTGGGGTGATTAGCAAATTAGCAAGTTGTTACCCTTTTTATTTTGGGGAGTTGTGAATTGAAATGTTAGAGACCTCTCATCCAAGTAAAAACCAGCCTGACCTTGCTTAGCTTCTGAGCTCAGAGTCAAATGGATATGTTCAGGGTGAAATGGAGGTTCCTCAAAAATTTAAGAATAGAGTTATCATAAGACCCAGCAATCCCTCTTCTGGATATCTACATGAAAAAATTTGAAAATATTTATTTGTATATATATATATATATGGCAGTACTATACAAAATTTGAAAATATTTATTTGTATATATATATGGCAGTACTATTCACGGTAGCCAAGACATGGAAACAACCAAAGTGTCCTTCCATAGAGGATTGGATAAAAAAGATGTGGTGCATATATCCAGTGGAATACTACTTAGCTACATATGATTTCACTCATATGTGGGATATAAAACTGAAAGCAACAAATGAACAAACAAGAAAAACAAACAAACAAAAAAAAACCTCAGGCACAGACAATAGTATGGAAAGAGGGATGAGAGAAAGTTAGTAAAGAGTAAAGGGGATCAAATATGGTGATGAAAAGAGACTTTCATTTGTGTGATAAACACACAATTCAATTATAACATTGTATACCTGAAACCTACATAATTTTATTACCAACCCCAATAAATTTAAATAATTTCTAACATGATAAAAAAAAAGTCAGAGACAAAGAAAGCAAGTATTACATCTACTAGAAAAATAAAGTCATTACACATTTCTGACCTGGCATATGCTGCAGCTTTTAAATAGGGAGGTAAAACTTTATATTATATTATGGAATGATTCTTGCTAATTGCCGGGAGCCGGTCCATCCTTGCTGTTTCAAGGGACCTGGCATATATGGCATACTGTTCTTAATATGTTTACTCACCTTCTTGGCACTATGTGTTTTAACCAAGGTCACCTCTCTGAGAAAGGTTGTTTCCCCAGGTAGGGATTTTTCCCTGAAGTTAGGGAGGGAATAAAACCCCCTAACTAAGTGCCAGGCGGGTAGTTACTCACTGTAACT
>NW_006300371.1:1947184-1948070 GCF_000327345.1 Myotis davidii | reverse complement strand
TTACATTCCTTCTTCGCCGACTCCGTCCACACCTTTGGGGACCCCTGGACCTGCTGGGGTCGGACACCAGCAGCTAATAAGAAAGCCAGGAGCAGAGCAGTATTAAGAAATAATATTTATGTGTAAAATAGGTGACAAAACAATAATAGAAGCAGATTTGCTCACACAAGCATAAAATACTCACAGAGGAGATACAAGAGAGCAGCATTGCCTTTCCTGTACAGGCATGAGCTGCTGGGGCACATGCATGGCACAAAGACTTTTCACCGTGTATCTTTCAAAGTTTGAACAATGTGTCAGGCTGCTCATTTAAAAATAAATACAATTAAATCAAAAGTGAAAGGCACTTTTCTACTTTTTTCTCAAACAACATCTATTTCTGATGCGGCTGCTGCCTATTGCTATTTTTGGTTTTATTCTAAATAGTGATAGAACATAAGTCTCATAGGATTTCCATATCGTTAGCTTACATCATAGTAGCCCCTTCTAGTAAAAAATGTCACATTTTATACTGAGGACTCTGGAAGTTACACAAAATATAAATTATGAGAAAGTGAACAAGATAAGTGTTGTACAGAAAATTGACTGTCCTCCTCGTGATGTAAGCTTTTGGAAGTATTCCCTTTGTTTTTTTTTTCAAATCTATGAATCAATGAATTGAGGAATTGAGGCAACTTTTCAACTAGTGTGTTATTGGTTCATTTCATAATATTTTAGAAAATTATTTTAAACTTTTCCCACGAAGGTTCTGTTTAGAATAAGAAAGAATAAATTCAGTCCTAAGGCACCTGGGAATGTGGAGAAAATTACAGTTGCTTGGTATCCAAAAAAAAAATAAAAATCAGTCTTCTAATTTTATATATATATATATCCCAAAAATGTGTGT
>NW_006300371.1:1937382-1947169 GCF_000327345.1 Myotis davidii | reverse complement strand
GAGAAAATTACAGTTGCTTGGTATCCAAAAAAATAAAAATCAATCTTTTAATATATATATATCTCCCAAAATGTGTGTATACACACACACACACACACACAATTTGAATAATTATAAAGGCAGTGTTTATTAAAATACATTTTATTTTCAAGATTGAACTATCAGTTATTAAAGTGTGTATACATTTTCTGGGACACCATGTATAGGTTTAATTATAAAGGCAGTGTTTATTAAAATACATGTATAGGTAATTTAACTTGAGCAAGCATCGAAATTCTGTAATCACAAGGATATGCACCAGTATTATCTGTAGACTACAACACCGTACTCTTTAGTGACAGGAATTCACACATGGCAGTATGATTTTGCATCAGAAATAATATATCACATCAGAAAATAATAGCTACTAACATATTACTTAACAATTTGTAAAGACCTTAGACAAAGGTTTCTTACCCGACGAAACTACTTGTGAGATAGATAGGGTAAGTCAGGGACCATTTACTAAGTAGATACTCTATGTTAGTTAGCTCCATTGGTTATGTAATCCTCACAATGATACTGATACATCATTATTAGCACTCCCATTTTATAGATGAAGAAATTAAAGACACAGTTAGAAAGTCATAATTCTAATTAAGGTTATGGGAACTTCTATTGGCCCATTGGCCCATCATGGATTAGCAGTCCAATTAACTGTAGGCAGTTTTGAGCAAGAACCTGTGTTACACACATGCCTGCTGTAATGGCTGCGATTGACAGGTAGTAAAAGACTGAAAGGGTGTAGGCTCAGTTGGTCCCGCCAAATGTGTGTAACATGATCTGTAAGATCACACATTTGTGAAACTTGGAGACCAAGGCCCTACACTTTCAGCTCTACCTTGGAATCTAAGTGCATTCACAGATCCGTAGGAACAGTCTGCCTGGAGGCAAGAATGGGCTATGGAGAAATAGTCACTAAGGAAATAATGCTTCAACTCAGACTTAAATGAAAAGAGAACTTGTCTGTCAGACAAAATGGACAACACAAGCTGCAGGATGAAGAGCATATGAAAGATATGGATTTATTAGAGAATGTGTTCCATAACTGTTGAGTAAATGAAAGCACTGAAGAGTATGGAACTGTAGAAATGCAAGTGTGACTGGAGGAAGGCTACAGCGTAGTGTACGGGAATTATAGGAAATACAGGAAGGACTTGCTTGGCTTAGGGTTTATAGGGCCAAGCCACCATGTTTGGAGTGGAGGCTGAAGGCAACGGGGCCCATTGCTAGGTTGCAACAAGGAGAATAAGGACTTAGATTTGTCTGTTTGGAAGATTACTCTAAAATAAGTGTGGAAATCTGATTGCACAGGAGTGAAATAGAGACGCCGGACCACTGGGACTTTATTAAAATAATTCAGGCAAGAAGAGGTGAGGATGGGTAATAAGGAAGAGAGGTGACTCCATGGATGCACAAGTAGAGCTGGCAGGGCTTGATAACTTGTATCTTCAAGAGCAGAAAGAGGTTATGTGCCTGAAACAGCCATTTCTATCACTGTGAATCGGGTAAAGGGGCATGATTATTCTCTCCACAGAATGTAAATCTTTTGGTGCTACAAAGGAATTGTTATTTACAAAGTAGCATATTGGCATTTGAAAAAGCTTTTTGGAATTTTACATTGAAATTTATTTTCACCTGATTAGAAGAAGTGTATTTATCAATTCTCGTCAACTTTAAATATGATGGATTGTTCTTACATTGCTCTCTCCAAAGGCTGAACCTAAGGTCGTGTTCATAAGTGAAGAATACATTTTTCTAAGTTTAATGTTGGAAAAATACTAAGTAACTCAGCTCCTTTTGTTCCCCAGGATAGACTAATAAAGGAGGGGAAAGTCTTTCCAAAAGTTGCCTCAGAGAAAAACAACTTCACAGATTAAATCATGCCTTCATTTAGATCTAAAAGAAAAGTTATGATAATTTGTCTCCATGGAGGCACAGCACATCTCTGGGACCTAGGCTTATTTGGGCTTTTTTTTCCCCATCTGCTCATTTGCTTTTCTTATGTTATCTATTTGTGAGTGGGTAATTATGCCCCCCACCCTTTGTCCCCTTACTCTTGATGTTCTGTTTCTGTCAGATTTGTTTTCCCTTGATTGTTTTCTTACTGCAATCACCATGCAAAATGGTAATACATTTTTCATTTAATTATAATTTTCTTTGTCATGCAAATTCCAAGATTAATATGGCACAAGAAGATAAGTAAACGTCTCTTCAGAGTTTTCATACTTTTACCTCATAATGACACATTATTTAGATCCAATCACTCAATTCTTTAAAGAATACATATTGAAATCATCAGAAAGAAGTTAAATTTTCATTTTGGTTAAAAAAAAATCAGTAGGGGCAAATGTTAATACCCAAGTTCCAGATAGCAGCAAAGTTAGGACGAAAATATTCACAATGCTTCAATGATATATATTCCTCTAGTGAATTAAGATCCTAAAATATTATCCAAATTTTTTTAAGTCTGAAAAAATCTTCCTCTGTTTTTGAGATATCAATTAACATTAAATCGATAACCCTAATACATATAAACATTTCCGATATTAAAATTGTGGCTCCCTGGAATTAACAGAATATCTTTAGGCTTTTCTGAAAAATGTAGTTTTCAAATATCTAAAAGGATCAAAGGGAATAATTTAAATCTTATGATAGAATGATCAATGAACATTATTATTTAATTTTAACAGGAGAATATTTGGAGATTAATTGAAAGAGCTAGTTTTTCAACCATTAAAAATAAGGAAGCTGATATAAAATGTTGTTAGTTTAGGTATGAAAAGAAACTCTATGGGGTTCATTTAAATGCTATACCATCCATGCAGAAAATGTGTATTATCATTTATGGAGAGCTTTATGAAATAGGCAAATATAAAAATTGCAGACCAGGGGTAATATTTTATGAAGCATTTTGTATGATTCTAATGCTGGTGTAACAAATTACTACAGATTTAGTGGCTTAATAAAGAAAAAAACTATCTTAAATTTCTATAGTTTAGAAATCCAACAAGAATTTCACAGGACTAATTGAAGGCATGAGCAGTGCTGTGTTCCTTTCTCATCTATTGAAGAATACATTTTCTTGCCTCGCCAGCTTTTAGAGGACCCCCCTCATTCCTTGGCTCACGGCTCCCTTCCTTCATCTTCTCATGTGCCTTTACTCTGAACACTACCAGTTGGCCCACATGGATCACCCCAAATATTCTTTCTGTTAAAGTCAGCTGATTCATAACCTTAATTTCCATATGCCACCTTAAATCATCTTTGACAGTACTTTAAGAAATTCATACGTTACAGAGATTAAGACATGAACATTTTTGAGGATGAGCAGTTGTCATTATTCTGCCTGAAACATACATATTCTCCATCTCTCAAGTTGCCAATTTTGTAATTATTTGCAAATTATACTAAATTTCATTTACTTTTTATGAATTTAAAAGGTATTTCCAATTTATGTAAATTTGCTTTAAGTAAACGTTATAAGATTAATGAAAATTACCTGAATTCTTAAAATAATTAATAGCAGCCCAGCCAGCATGGCTCCATGGTGGAGAATTGACCTATGAACCAGAGGTCATGGTTCCATTCCCAGTCAGTGAACATGCCCGATTGTGGGCTCAATCCTCGGTGTAGGGTGTGCAGGAGGCAGCCAATCAATGATTCTCTCTTATCATTGATGTTTCTATCTCTCTCCCTCTCTCTTCCTCTCTGAAATCAATAAAAATGTATTAAATAATAAAATAACTAATACCAATAAAGAGGTTTAATTTATACCCATATAGTTAATGACTTTATACTTTAATAAATGTGTATGGGGAGAATAGAATCTTTAATGTCAACTTCTTCAATGGTTAAAACAAGATAAAAATTTGACATTTTTCTTAAAAATTATTTAATGTAGTTTTAGGATCTGATTTATAATTCCATATTCTATATCTACATATATCCAATGTTTATATCTGTATCAAATATCTCCTCACACCCTTAGAGAAGATTATGTCATGCAGATTAGTACCTTGTTAATCATGTTGATTTTAAGCACTCTGATTTTAATATGATACATTTACATGAATAAGTGTATATACAATTGGCAATTTGTTATTTTCAAAATAATGGTTGAAATAACATCTTGAATAATTCATATCTTTGTCAATATTAAGTGGAAAGACTATTTAACTGGGTTCTAATGGGCCAAGTCTTCATTACCAGTACAATGAAACCTAGAAAAATTGAGACATACTATAAATCTATAGTTAAATGGTTTTCTTTTTTCTTTCTTTTTATTAAATTTACTGGGATGGCACTGGTTAACAAAATTATACGGGCTTTAGGTGCACAATTCCACAACACATTATCTGTACACTGCATTGTGTGTTCACCACCCCAAGTCAAGTCTCCTTCCATCACTATTTATCCACCCTATACCTCCCTCCACCTCTCCCCATACCAATTTTCCCACGTCCCACATGTAGGCAATCTCCACACTATTTTCTGTGTACATGAGGTTGTTTTTCTTTTTTTCTCAATTTCCCCCCGTCAGCCCTTCCCCCGCAAAAGGTGTCAGCCTGCTTTCTGTCTATGGGTCTGTCTCTGTTTTGCTTGGTGGTGCATTTTGTTCACTAGACTTCACATGAATGAAATCATATGATACTTGTCTTCCTTCTAGAGATTTTGCTAAGCATGTTTTTGAGGCTCTTACCCAGTATCATCTTTATGAAAAGCCCCATATTTCATTCCTTGAATTCTCAATTTCAGAAAAAGCTTTACCTCTCATGAGTCACTGGTATATATTTTTTTTTCTGACATTAAATCATATAACTGTTCAAATTTACTTCTTTCCTCAACTTCCTGGGATCAGAGAACCAAATTTGATATTGACCTCTAGCAAATCAATAAAATATTGTGTTGTGAATCTGTCTGTCCTATTTTATCCTGGTTTAGTTAACTCTCATTTTAATTTTTTTCTACTTCTTTACTTTTATATCTTACCATAATGTATGTATCTATATAAATCACATCAAGTTATATTAAGAGTATATATATATACTAGTGGCCTGGTGCACGAAATTCATGCACAGGGGGAGGGTTGTCCCTCAGCCCCGCCTGTACCTTCTCCAATCTGGGATCCCTCAAAGAATGTCTTACTGCTGGTTTACAGGAATCAGGCCTAAACCAGAAGTTGGACATCACTCTCACAATTTGGGACTGCTGGCTCCTAACCACTCACCTACCTGCCTCCCTGCCTGATTGCCCCTAACCACTCTGCCTGCCGGCATGCTCACACCCAAATGCCATCCCACCAGCCTGATCGTCCCTAACTGCTCCCCATGCCAGTGTACTCACCACCAACTGCCCCCCTGCTTGCCTATTTGCCCCCAACTGGCCCCCCTGCTTGTCTGCTCACCCCCAATGGCCCACCCCACCAGCCTGATCACCCACAACTGCCCACCTCTCTTGGCCTCTAACCACCTCTATCTTGGCCCCGCCACCATGGCTTTGCCCAGAAGAACATCCGGAATGTCTCTTGGAAGGTCTCCCAGTCTAATTAGCATATTACCCTTTTATTAGTATAGAGGCCTGGTGCACAGGTGGGGGCCGGCTGGTTTGCCCCAAAGGGTGTCCTGGATCAGGGTGGGGGGTTCCCTTGTGGCATGCGACAGCCTGGGTGAGGGGCTGATGGCTGTTTTCAAGCTGGCCACACCCCCTTCAGGGTGGGGGTTCCCTTATGGGTTGCCTGGCCAGCAGGGACCCACGGGAACATGGCCAGCCTGGGTCAGGGACTGAGGGCCATTTTCAGGCTGGCCATGCCCCCTGGTGACCCAGGCCCCCAGCCCCTTGAGCGGAGTCTAGGCCCCCAGCCCCTCCTTGAGCGGAGGCCAGGGCAGGCAGGAAGCTTGACTTCCTTCATCACCCGGGGTAAGTCACGCCTCCTGCTTACTCCAGCTCTGTGGCCGCCACCATCTTTGTTGGGTTATTTTGCATACTTGCCCTGATTGGCTGATGGGTGTAGCAGAGGGACAGTCAATTTGCATGTTTTCCTTTTATTAGTGTAGATATAATCTTAAAATAAGACTGTAGAATTGAATAGGTTGACAACTAAAACTAAATATTTAGGATGAGAATAAATTAAGCATCCAGATGTTTAAATGTCAGGGCTTTTGTCTCAATTAGTTTATCCATAATTTCTAAACAATAATTTTGAGAGTGATTTTACAGATATGGAAGCAGTGTAGGTATTAAAAGGTGTTAAAATTTTCTTTCCTGTAAAATATGATAATTTGATTGCCACAATAGTCTGACTTATAAAGTATGGATTGAAGTGTTAACTACCTTAAGTCAATACTTTGGATGAAATGGTTCTGATAAATTTAAAAATATTAATATTTCACTTATAATGACTCTTTGTTGACTTTATAGTTTTAATATTGGTGGAGTATTTCATCAGGTATATGAAAATTAGATTTTACATACTATTCTCAGTATATTACTTCCTAGAAAGTTACACACCTTTTTGAAATAAGCAGAAACTTAAAACAGAATTAGCTGGAAATTCTCACAAATAAATTTTTTTTACATGAATATTCATCCTGAAGGATAATATGTTAAAATACTGCCAAATAGAGGATAATGATTAACCACAGAGTACTTACGTATTCTCTTTGGTTTAGTAGTCTAAAATTTTCCTTTTGAGAGACCTATATGTTATTCTCAACTCCATTATTGACTGATGAAACCAGCATTAGCAATGAATCTTGAACAATAGCCCCACCAGGCTTTTGTTAGAAACCACAGGGAAATTGATTTCCTTACTGTCTTGGCTTCCAAAATTTCTTAATATATATTAGAAAGGTACTATGTAAAAAATTTCAAGTTTCTCAAAAGAGATGTTTGATGAAGACAAAACATGATGTAAAATACATGATATAATCAAACATGAAAAATGTATTGATGCTGCCATGTGATGAAAATACTAATAAATAAAAATTGTCAGCCTCTCAGCAGACAAATTTGTCTGATTTCACAAGGTCAACCAATGTCCCATACACTATCTTTTCAAAAGCTGAGTGGTGATCAGGTTTCTCCATCACTCTATAAGCTTTAAGAATAGAGTATCTGCTTGTTTTTTTTCCATTTAATTGACTTTAATTGCATTTTATCAGAATGGACTAAAAATGTATTTCACATTTGTTCAATCATATTCAATGAGCTTCATTGAAAGCTTCACCATTTACTTCCTCCAAAAATTGCAAAGCCTCCACAAAATAAAACATGTAACAGATATTCTTGCTTAGCACATTTTTCCCTTTTAATGTAAATTGAATGGGCCAGATTTTATGGTCTAATTTGATTTTTCCATGCTCTTCTAGACACAGTCACAGTCTCAAAGGGGTATCATCACATTGAATTAGCACAAGCCGAAGTGCATTAAATGACAGGCATTGCAGAAATCCTACTTCAGATAAGAACACAGAATTTTCCATAAAAGAACATCTTCTTTCCTGCCTTATATGTTCACAGAGAGACAAATAGTAGGCTTCTGGCATTACACCGTGAGGTCTTAAAGTCGAAAGTTCTACTCTTCTTCAGTGATAGCTTTTAAAATGAAAGAAGAGAATTCTGGATTTCAATGACAATTGTCATAGGATAGTAGAGATGCTTGAAACCCCGGAGACAGGCGGCCTTACCTGTCTTGTAAAATAACACAACTAGCATCAGATCTGATAGCTTAGGCTTTAGCTCATGGCCTTATGATTACTGTCACAAGGATTCTTATTCAGATCTTTAAAGCAAGAATAGCTACAACCTGGTCAATAGATGGTAGAGTATTGTTAAAATCCACAATATTAAAATAATAAAGTTCTATTTGAAAGATGAAGCCCAGTATCAGTGTAACAGAGAGCTGAATGACATCTGTGACAGAGATGGATCAGGTGGACCCAGGGTAGATAACTACATGTGTTTTATTATTTTTATTTCCCAATTTTAATATGGAACTTTTTCATGGTCTAAGATAGTCATTTTTTAAAAATCATAATTAATTATGAGTTAATCAGTCTCTCCATTTGTCCAAACAATACAGGAATTTTAAAAGGTTTTTGTTTATCTCAAAACTATCCTTTTTCACCATCCATTATTTCCATTTTGTTTAAGCATACATATAGATATACATAATAATGAACTTAACTTAAATCATCTAAAATTATTGATTCCTGTATCAACTAATTTCTTCTAGGTGGTTTATGTGGACTTTTTAAAAATTTTCTTGAAAAAAAGCATTCCTTAGTATTTCTTTAGGCTAAAGTCTATATTTTATAAGTTTTATGAATTTTTGTATGCTTGAAGGCATATTTATTTCACCTTCATTTTTATAAATATATTTTATTAATTTTTTACAGAGAGGAAGGGAGAGGGATAGAGAGTTAGAAACATCGATCAGCTGCCTCCTGTACACTCCCTACTGGGTATGTGCCCGCAACCAAGGTACATGCCCTTGACTGGAATCGAACCTGGGACCCTTGAGTCCACAGGCCAACGCTCTATCCACTGAGCCAAACCGGTTAGGGCTCACCTTCACTTTGTAAAATATATTTTTATTGATTTCAGAGAGGAAGAGAGAGGGATAGAGACATAGAAACATCAATGATGAGAGGAAATAATTGATTTGCTGCCTCGTGCATGTCCCACACTGGGGATCAAGCAGACAATCCGGGCATGTGCCCTGATTGGGAATTGAACAATCACCTCCTGGTTCATAGGTTCATGTGCAACCACTGAGTCTCATCAGGCAGGCTCAACTTCACTTTTGAATAGTAGTTAGGACTAATGAATTTCAAATTAAAAGTTATTTTCTTTAGCACTTTGGATACACTATTTAGTATATCTTCTTATATCTATTGTTTCTGATATCAAATACTTTCTCATTTTTATGGTAATTTACCTACCCCTGTGATATCTTTTAGCATTTCATCTTTATTTTTTTTAATATATTTTATTGATTTTTTACAGAGAGGAAGGGAGAGAGATAGAGAGTTAGAAACATTGATGAGAGAAAAGCATCGATCAGCTGCCTCCTGCACATCTCCCATTGGGGATGTGCCCGCAACCCAGGCACATGCCCTTGACCGGAATCGAACCTGGGACCCTTCAGTCCGCAAGCCGACACTCTATCCACTGAGCCAAACCGGTTTCGGCCATCTTTATTTTTGATGTATTAAAATTTCATCAAGCCAGGGTTAGGGTGTGGGATTTTTTTTCTTTTTTTACCCATCCTGCCACCAATCTCATGCCTTGCTTATATTCTTAAAATTCTTGATACTTATTTTGTCAAATAGAACATTTTATCCTTACCTTATCTTTTACTCCTTTGGACTTCTTTAAAAGATTCAGAACTATTCTCTATTCCCTTCACTTTTAGTTCACATTCCTCTCTCTGCTCCTTGACAGGAAGCTGGACTGAGCAGAAGGGAAATGTCCCTTTTCACCCCAAACATACAAAAGCGCTAAATGGAATCTTTTTTTTTTCTTTTTTTTTAAATATATTTTATTGACTTTTTACAGAGAGGAAGGGAGAGAGAGATAGAGAGTTAGAAACATCGATGAGAGAGAAACATCGATCACCTGCCTCCTGCACAACTCCCACTGGCGATGTGCCCGCAACCCAGGTATATGCCCTTGACGGGAATCGAACCTGGGACCTTTCAGCCGGCAGGCCGACGCTCTATCCACTGAGCCAAACCGGTTTTGT
>NW_006300371.1:1931407-1936115 GCF_000327345.1 Myotis davidii | reverse complement strand
TACAGAGAGGAAGGGAGAGAGAGATAGAGAGTTAGAAACATCGATGAGAGAGAAACATCGATCACCTGCCTCCTGCACAACTCCCACTGGGGATGTGCCCGCAACCCAGGTACATGCCCTTGACGGGAATGGAACCTGGGACCCTTCAGTCGGCAGGCCGACGCTCTATCCACTGAGCCAAACCGGTTTCGGCGGAATCTTTTAAGATATGGAAGAGGAAGGTAACTTTTTCACAGGGCACAAATAAAGAATAAACATATAGACAAACCGGTAGGCTGTCGTAGCCACACAAGGCAGCTCATATATGCTAGTTCTAGAATTTTAATGCCAATTATTGCAAATGCAAGAAGAGTAGAAAATTAGAAATGACTCCTTATATTAAAAAGCAGTCAGAAAACAAAACAAAACAAAAACTGCTAACCAGAGGCAGGAATTAAGAATTTTATTCCCAATAGTGTAAGTTTAACACACATGTTAAAATAGAGAATTTTTCAAACCTAAGACTACACAGCTTTGTCATAGAATCTGAGAATGTTACCTATATGTTGCAAAATGTGTGAATTGAGAAACAAATATAAAAACTAGTGTATGATCATTGAATAATCATGAAACCATCCATAATCAAGGATCTTTAGGCTGACTTGCCTAACACTACCTGCAAATAATTTCCACAAAAGTAGTGAAGAGACAAATGATAAATCTTCTCTTGGGAAGTAAAATGCTAAGAAAGTACACAGATTGCATGAGTTATAGAATTTTAAACCTAGTGTAGTTGTATAGATAAAGCTTAAGTCTCTATCATAAAGAAATCTAAAGTGCAGTACTTTAAACCACACACTAGCAAGACAATTCTGCCATATACTCATTGAGATTCCCAGGTTCCTTCCATCTTGTGACTCAGTGGCTGACACTGGACCACTATTGGTATCCTCAACCTGATATCTGAACCAGGATGGATCCATTTAGTTACCTAAGTCTTAATAGAAAGCCTTTGAGAAAGGTACCAAATCAGTCTTAACTCCTAATATTTAGAGGAACAGGAACAATTGGGTATTCCAGTTCTGAGATAGCCCAAAGATTTAGGCTCCATTTATTCCAATTTCCCCTCCAAATTTTGACTGAGTTATCTATATTGTAGTCTATTTGGTAAGACCAGCAAGGTGCAGCCAACAAACATGTCTGGCTTTCTTTCTCTTTTTATTTCTTCTTTTTTTTTTTGACTTTTTTTCTCTCTTTATTGATTAAGTTATTACATATGTGCCCTTATCCCCCCATTGCCCCCCACCCCCACTCATGCCCTCACCCTCCTGTTGTCTGTGTCCATTGGTTAGGCCTATATGCATGCATACAAGTCCTTTGCTTGATCTCTTCCCCTTACCCCTCCCCTCCCCTACCTTCCCTCTGAAGTTTGGCGATCTGATCGATGCTTCTCTATCTCTAGATCTATTTTTGTTCATGAGTTTATGTTGTTCATTATATTCCATAAATGAGTGACATCATGTGATAGTGACATTCTCTGACTGGCTTATTTCTAATTATTTCCTTTTATAGCTACATACAGGCTTTCACTAGGTATGTGTTCTGACTTCTAAGTTATTGAAAGCAACATTGTAATTAATCATTTCTATAGCATAACAAGAATTAACAGCTTTTACAACCTGCTGTGTTTCTTCTTTACCATATATAGATTGCCCTCTATGTCAATATCATATATTTTAGGTATTTCTAAGGGATCCCTAGCTCAGGTAAACAAAAAATCAACTTTAGCATGGTAAAGGTGAAGTTACTATAATAAAAATATCCAAAATAATGTTACTTAAATGAAATGAAAGTGTATCTCTCTTTCATATAACAAGTTAGTATTCCAGTGTTCTGGGGTGCCTATTTCACATGGTCATTCAGAGCCCCTTGTTCCTTCTATTTGTTTTTCCACCATTCACTAATGTGTGTGCACTTTCCTAATTTGTCAAAACTGTATCATTACTACATTTAGTATTCAGACTGTACCATTTTAAAGAGATGACCTAGAAATACATGCCACTTTTTATTATATCCTATTGGCAGAAACTCAGTTGCATGCCTATTCCTACCTACAAAAAAGGCTGAGATACATTGTCTCTAGCCGAATAATCATTGTCCTGTTTAAGTTAGTGGCTTTATCAATAAAATAAAGATGGGGAGAATTGAGACTGGGGCACTGTGAGCTATCTGCACCTATAATCTATGAAATTAAAGCAGTCTCAAAGTGCCTTAGAATAAGTATGATTAATATGTTGAAACTAGAGGCCCAGTGCATGGAATTCTGTGCATGGGTAGAGTCCCTAGGCCTTGCCGGCGATCAGGGCCAATCGGCGCCTTCAGGCTGCTGGATGAGCCTTCTTTCCCCCAGCTGCCAGCTGCAAGCAGGGCCTTCCTTCATTCTGTGCTGCTCCCTGGTGGTCAGCATACATCATAGCGAGCGGTTGAACTCCTGAGGGGACAATTTGCATATTAGCCTTTTATTATACAGGATAGGCAAAACAACATATCAGGAAACTAGGAAATTAGGAAACAACATCCAATATGAAAAAAATTAAGTAGCTAGATCTAATATGAAAAATAATCAGATAATAAAAACCTATTCTTTCAAATTTTAGGCACTTATGTTTAAAGAGATACTCAAAAGGGAAGTTAAACAGAAACCATGATAGAAACACAAAATGCATGTTCTGTGATTACTGCTGTCCATCATTGTCTTAAGTGTTTTATATATATTAACCTAATAAATATAGACCAGGTCAAAAACAGCTAAAATAGATTATTGAATTGGAAGTCATAAAGAAAACCATATAGGGAGTAGAATAGATAGAGAACAAGAAAAATGAGATAGAAAATATAGCAATTTTTTAAAAATTTCAGTACTAACTAGTACTAAAAACTTAGTGATCGTTGGATTTAAGTGTGGGCAAAGCAGGAAACTATTTCATGTAGGTAACAAAGACCCCTTCTATAAAAATCTAGTACTAATGCTATCTTCTTCCTTCTCTACTTTCCTGACTCCTCTTAAAACTCCTCTGTGTGTCTGTGATTTGTATGCATGTATGCACATTATGCAGAAATAAACAGTGTGTTGTGATGGAGATCACTAGGAATAATCGCAGGGGCTGTCAGGGAAATCTACTGTATACAGAGATGATTTAAATTAGTATGACTAGCCATAGAAAGATCCCAGGAAGTATGGTGATGGTAGAACACAAAGTCAGTAAAATGTTTTGACATGAAAAAAAGCATTTTATTCTGTTCTAGGAATAGCAACAATAACTGTAATGAAAGAAAGAATGGCATGCAATAAGTTGGAAAGTTTGGCAGGGTCTAAGACATGAAAACTTAAATATACTAGTAGAGTTTGAATTCAATTCTAAGTACAAAAATAGCCTGCCCTGGAGATTAAAAAAAAAAATGAATTGCCATCACCTAAAGCTTATTAATAAGTGAAATTGGCTTGGGAGAGTAGAGATAGGGAATAGTTAGGTCAGGCCTTACTTCTTTTAATATTTAGTGGTCAAAGTGGAAGATCTGCCGTGGGGACATGGGAGTTGAAAGAATGTTCAATAAGACAGAATGGTAATGGGGAGAATTTTATTTAAAACTTAAGAGTCTCTCCAGAAGAGAGACAGCTGAATCTGGTGCTATTGAAAGACAGAGTTAGGATAAAGCTCTTACCAGTCCTTCTGAGCCTGGGAGGGGGAAATGGGGCAGGGGGTGTGTGTGCAAACCAAGTTACTTTTGTCCAGTACCGTTCACACCGGTATAACAATACTCAGCTCAGTGAAGCAGAATAGGAACTCAATCCTTTGATCAAGAACTGAATAAGGGTGAGCTAATGCTCCTGACTGGGAAGGAGCTTCTGTATTTACTAGAGACCCAGTGCACGAATTTGTGCACCAGTGGGGTCCCTCAGCCTGGCCTGCGGGATAGGGCCAAAACTGGCTCTCCAACATCCCCAAGGGGTCCCGTATTGCAAGAGAGCACAGGCCAGGCTGATAGACCCCACTGGTGCACAATCAGGGCCTGAGAGGAATGTGGGAGCTTGGCCTGCCAGGGAGGGACTGCAGGAGGGCCCCAGGGCGTGTCCAGCCCTTCTTGTTCAGTCCTGTTCAGCCTAACCCCAGCAGCAAGCTAACCTACCAGTCAGAGCATCTGTCCCCTAGTGGTCAGTGAACATCATAGCTAGTAGTTGAGCCTTAGCATGTCATTAGCATATTACACTTTGATTGGTTGAACAGCTGACCGGTCAACCAGACACTTAGCACATTAGGCTTTTATTATATAGGATAGGCTGTGGGTTGGAGTGATTAAATTCTTTTAGGCATATATGTAAGTCATTCTTCTGTTGTACTTGGCCCTTTTACAGAGTCCTTTTTGTACACGATGCACCATTGCCATCTTGGTTTTTGTGCTCACCTTGGTCTTTGTGCTCAGTTCCTGTAAGCAAGCACAGCTCATGACATAATTTAGGTATTGAGAATGTTAGTGTCTTTTGGATGACAGCCCAGTGACAAAGCTAGAACACTGTCATTTGAACTGACACAATGAGAGGTCATGAGGACCTGGGCAAAACTATACATGGTGGTGTGAGGGAGCCTTCATTTAAAGTATCCAAATTTTACCCTTAGTAATTATTTATATGGAAATCTTGCTAAAATACATTCTTTATTATTTTCTTAAG
>NW_006300371.1:1901655-1931372 GCF_000327345.1 Myotis davidii | reverse complement strand
CTTTCCCTAAAACCTCAATCATCATTGAGTATATAACTTTTTATATTCTTGCAATTTTAGGTTATGGAGGTATATAGAGTTGTTTATTTTCACTCTATATCTAGATGAGTATGTGTTTGTGGTGGGGGACGGGTGTGTATGGGTTTGTATGATGGTTTTTTGTTTGTTTTTAAAAACATATTGGCTCTTAAGCTTTTTCATTCTCCTCTCTTAATTGTGGACTATATGAGTTACATAGCATGACTTCTTGCTACACTGACCTGGTTAAATAAATATATACTTGATTGAAAAACAAAAGAAAAAATTGGGTTCAAGTTTCAGTTAATCTATATAATAAAAGTGTAATATGCTAATTAGACCAGATGTCTTTCTGGACGACCTTTCAGATGAAGCTGGGGCTGTGAGGGAAGCCCAAATCCTGGGTGCCTGCTGGTGGTTGGAGTGAAGCCTGGGTCCCAGGTGCCAGAGGGAAGACAGTGCCGGCAGCCAGGAGAAGGAAGGCCTACTCTTGTATGAATTTCATGCACTGGGCCCTAGTATGTATATAACTTTGTACAATTTGTTGACATAAGAGTCAAGACAAGTTGTCTCATCAATAAAAATTGCATCCCATCTTTTCACAATGGTTGTAAGAATGAAACAATTTCAATAAAAGAGGCAGCAAACCATAAAACATTGTGCAATTTTTGATATTGGTATTATTAGATACTGAAAAATGCTAATTTCAGAAAATCCATCTATTAGTTTACTCTTTGTATGCTTCTCTGAGCTAGAAATTTTGGTAAAGATTTTTATTGTGAGTAGTCTAAAGTGAGAGAAATGCTTTTAAGTCAGAGGAGCTCTTGATTTGTGTTAACGGCAAAGGTGATTTGGGGCCACACCCCATCTTCTTTTCCTCTCTGACAGTGCTGTTAGGTTGTTAAAGTCAACTCTAAGTGATTTCTCAGAATGAGGGGTTACTTTACTCAGGCTTTGCTAAATATTATGTAATAAGAGTCACAAAATATTCACAGCATTTTGCCTTTCATGGTACTATTTTATGTCTTCTCATTTAATTCCCAAGATGATAGTGCAATAAAGATTAAGTAAGCTGTGTATGTTGCAACTATTATTGAAATACTGATTTTCAAATTCAAAATACCCATCTCATGACCTAACAGCCTTGTAATACAGTTTGCTACTCAAGAAAATAGTAGTTCAATATGCTAAAAGAGTAAAATTGAATTATTTAAACAATTTTCAGAGTGGCATATACTGGCAGATTTTGTTTTCATGTTTATTTGCATAAAACTTTATGTAGATTCTACTATAAAATGGATATTTTTAGGTGTAGAAATTGTATTATGAACAAGAAGTTAAATGTGAATTTCTATTTTAATCAAATAGGGAGAGTAAACACCTCTTGAATGACCTCCTAAATATGGAAATAAGAAATTAGAGCAGAGTTCAAGTTTAGAGTGTCACAAAGTCAATGGTTCTTATTTCTCAGTTTGCATAGTTCTTGACTTTGCAATATAGAACTATCTTTAGAAATTTATATTTCAGAGAAAAACTATGTAAGACTTTATTTTCTAAAACTATTGCAATCATCTGTTTATTGATAATCATACCAGGTCTACAGCTAGACAGTAAACTCCAAAATATGGTAATAATTTTGAGATCATTATTTTTATTTTAAGTTATGTTTTTGGAGGGGAAGTATATGAATGACATTAAAATCCTTTTCTTCTTCTAGGTAAATGTGACCACATCCTGCATAACAAAGTCTACAAAGCATTATTACACTTAAGGAACTAGCATGCTCCCCTAAAGGGAGTTTCTGTTTTTTGTTTGCTTTTGTTTTCCCTATACTATCAGAGGATTGACTGGAAGTTAGGCTTCGTAAGTTTCTACCACAACTGAATTAATGTTTAAAGATAGGTTAGAACCATGTGGCAGTCTCTGCAAGCTAACAAAAGTCAAGTTTGTGAAGAAAATTAGACTGGTGGCTATTTTAATCTTATCTATTTTCTAAAAATCCCACTGAGAAAGGACTTTCATGTGTGTGAAGAATTTTATCAAAATCACTGACTGGAAGAAACTGGTTTTATTTGCTTGTTTGCTTTGTTAAACAAAAGGAGAAGAGTGGGGGCAGGGATTTGAGAACATCTTAGGTACTCTGAAAACAAACTAGTTAGAAGTTAAGATTATGCTAATTTGGAAATAATTGGAGAAAGACTGTGGAGAAACAACAAATGTTGATATTTTTCTTCCTAGTGCTAAACAGTATTTTTACAATGCACTATAAATTCATACTGTTCTCTTATACCCTCTAAATTTATGGCATGCTGTTCATCTTTAAAAGTGTGAGATCAAAGCCACAGTCTTCGGAAGATCTCAGAAAAATACACACAACTGATACTGTTTACCATTAAGTCACTAGGAAAATCAGACATTAAAAAAGTATTATAAAACATCTGCTAAAGTTTTTTTTTTGTCTTCCCTTCAATCTAGACTTGATAAAATAAATGTGCAGATAAGGTTGTTAGTTTTCAGTTTTAATTGTTTACAATCATCACTTATATATATATGTATTCAGAATATGTATTTGTATCCCCATAGGATTAAATGGCTTAACAGATCTTGTGGCCATTACATCACTAATTTTCCTCCCAATTCTAAATAGTAGTAATATGAATAGTCATCATTTCATTCATTATAACAAGGGGGAAATTAAGTCATGAAGAACAATAGTTACTTTTACAAGATGGGTGTGGCAGGTAGAAAATACTTGAGAAATATCTTTAATATAATTTATATTCAGCCATAGCTCCTTACCTGCTATTACACTTGAGTGAAAATTTCCCTTAAGCCCTATTTTTCTTCAAGGGGTGGAATGAAGCACTCTACACACTGACAAGGATGTGTGGTTATTTCCCAGACGGAAAACAAGGTCAATGTCTAACAAGGATATATAGGTTGAGAGGGAGAAAAAGTAGCAAATAATTCAGAATTTGTAGAATAATAGAATAAATAAGCCTAATAATAAAATCACTTCTTAAAATTATAAAATCTTAAGAAATATGGACACTAGTGGAGTTAAAATTAAAATTGGGTGAATAACTTCCAGGTAAGCAAGGTAAAATGCTCATGCATATTTATTTTCCAGACTTAATTACTTATTTAAAATATGCTAAAGCCTATAGTAAAGATTTTGAGATGTACAATAAATCATAGTAAAATAAACTCGAAGCTCTAGACAATTTCCTTCTCTAATTCATATTTAATTCTCCAATAAACATCCTAAATCTCTATAATATCACTATTTACATAAGAGAAAACAGAGCCCCTAAGTAGGCTAAGTCATTCACTGGAGGCTACACATGTACTAATAACATTAACAGGGAAGAGTGTTCTAAGTCTTAATCCATCACTCTTTTCGGTACATCATATAGACTCTTAGCCACAGAATTTTTCGCCCTTAAAAACTTTTTCATTCAAGACTGAAAGCAACCAATATCCAGAGGTGAGCAAAATTAGGTTTGCAGTTGGGAGTACATGAAATAGTTTATTCTTGTACTATTATTTATTAATTACTGTATTATTTATTTGTATTACAACAGTAAAACAAGTGTAAAATTTGACCACATTATCAAAAACAGTCATTTAAGGGCTCTGGAAATTGAACAGAGACAAACAATAAATCACATAGTGCTTACACACAAAAAACTGCAAATGTGGGTATTCACAGTACAAAAGGACTCCATTCAAATCCTTTTAAATAAGGGAAATCTGTTTACAACATTATCCTATATAATAAAGAGCTAATATACAAATTGACTGTCACACACTCTCACAAGATAGCCGCCTCCATGTGGGCACAAGATGGCCACCACAAGATGGCCAGCAGGGGAGAGCAGTTAGGGGCAACCAGGTGAGGGCAGCTGGGGGCGATAGGGTAGGCAGGGGAGAAGTTAGGTATTGATCAGGCTGGCAGGGGAGTGGTTAGGGGTTGATCAAGCTGGCAGGCAGAGGCGGTTAGGGGCAATCAAGCATGCAGGCAGGCAGGCAGGGGAGCAGTTGGGAGCCAGAAGTCCTGGATTGTGAGAGGGATGTCCGACTGCCAGTTTAGGACAGATCCCACAGAGATTGGGCCTAAACCGGCAGTCGGACATCCCCCGAGGAGTCCCAGATTGGAGAAGGTGCAGCCTGGGCTTGGGACAAACCCCTCAGAGCACGAACTTAATGCACCGGGCCCTAGTATATATATATATAATCATGTATATCCTATATAATAAATGCTTAATATGCAAATCAACTGACCAGCAGAATGACCCATAGAACAACTGGTCATTATGATGCACACTGACCACCAGGGGCAGACGCTCAATGCAGGAGCTGCCCCCAGCCTGCAGGCCCCAGGCCAACCAAGGTGGGTGCCAGCGGAAGGCCCCCCCAACCACCCCGGTGGTTGCACCGCATATAGGCCCTGATTGCAGCCAGGACTAGGGACCCTATCCATGCATGATTTTCGTGCAGCAGACCCCTAGTCTATACTAATAAAAGCCTAGGTGGCCTTCGCACCGTCATGCGATGCCCTCAGGTCATCACAAGATGCCAACCCCTGCATTGTCACAAGAGGGCCGCCACAAGATGGCAGGCAGGGGAGGGCAGCTGAGGGCTACCAAGGCCTAAAGGGGAGGGCATTTGGGAGCAATTGGGCTAGCAGGGGAGCAAATAGGCATCAATCAGGTCGGCAGGGGAGTGGTTAGTGGGTGATCAGGCTGGCAGGCAGTCAAGTGGTTAGGACATCTCGCAGGCAGGAAGGCAAGTGGTTGGGAGCCAGCAGTCCCGGATTTTGAGAAGGATGTTTGACTGCAGGGTTAGGCCCTGTGGAATTGGATAAAATTATATATATATATAATTATGCTGTTTACTTTAAATATCCTACAATTTTGTCAATAACTGAGGCGAAACAAAGTTTGCTACCTAAAATGTGTCTTTCGGCATAGTAATGATTTAAACTGGTTATTTTTACGAAACAGAATACTCAGAAAAAAGCTTCCTTACCTGCCTAAAGAAATTCAGATAGAGAAACAAAAAGGAGGGAGCTGTCATCTTAGCATAACATAATAGCGTGGCAGACAGAGAAGAAACTGCAAAGTCTGTTTGGTAGACGCCCCTCTCTGTCCCATTGTTTCTGGCTGGCCCAGTAAGAAATTATTTACCACATATTTGTTCTTTCTTATCTACTTGTGCGTTTCCTACTTTCCCTTTGAAAGCTCAGGCCCCTGCCTCCTTTTCCTTATATGTCCAATAGGGCATATAAGCCTGAACTACTCAATGTGTCCTCAAGGCCCATACTCATATGGAGTACCATATGCACATATGTAATAAATTTAGTCATTTTTTCTGTCAATCTATCTCATGTTAATTTGATTATTAATTCAGCCAGAAGAATTTAAAAAGTTGGGAGACAATTTATTTTTTTTCTCTGCCACACAATTATACTTCAATTAAAAAAATTAACTTTCTATAACAATCTGTTGATGCAATTTAAAAAATAATAATAAAAGGCCTATACTAAGCAAAACAAATATTATATAGAGAAGATAGAGTACCTAAGCAGTGGAGCAATATCACATGTTCATTAGTTGGAAAACTCAATATTGTTAAAATGGCAATACAGCACTCAGCAAAACAATTTATGGATTCAACATAATCTTTATCAAAATTATGTTCAGCATTATTCATATAAATTAGTAAGAGATTTATTGCACATATATGATCTAGTTCCTGCTGGTTTATCTGCTTCATCTGTGGCCACTTTTCCCCATATTCTCTGTACTCTTGCCATTTTAACCTTTCTACGTCTCTTCTATGCTTTATTCTAAGACAGGCTTTTTGTATCTGCTATTTCCTCATGAGGGAATATTCACCCCCACCTTCACTTAACTGCCTTCTTCTAGTTGTCTTTCAGATTTCAGATGAGATGGCTTTTCCTTAGTGAAATTTTTCCAAGCCAATTTTCTGTCTGTGCTGTGTGCTCTCCTATTACCACTTATCTCTCCTCTAAGGTGCTCATTGCAATTCTACTTAAATAATTAATTGAATAACTCATTTATGTCAGTTTCTCCAACTGAAATGTGAGCTTCAGAAAGCCTTAAAAATAACTTTGAGCTTTCTAGTCCCATGTGCTAGGAATTCAGTGGTGCTGTTGGCTTTGACGAGAAGTTAGGGGTCTCACTTTGAGTTGGATGTTAGTTACATGGTGCTAGTCCTCAAGACCCCTCAGTTTGTTACCTGTGGGGTGCTCTCTGTCCCCACCTGCTGCTGATGGAAGTAGGCTTCTTAGGGTTGCCCGGAACAAAAATTTCCAGAGGCCCCCATGGAGGATGAGGTATTGTGGACAGTTTTATTGATGAGGTAACATTAAGGGAGTTTCCTTCTAAGGTTCCATATCTCTCCTTCCTGCCATGAAAAAAGTCCCAGTTGGTCTTCAGCAGAGCTAGGATTAAAGCCAGTGTCTAGAGTTTCCACTCCAGGTTCTGGCTACATTAGCTTGTGTTCCCAGCTGCAACCTGGGGCCACATGGCAGGAGTGAATGAGGGTCATGGAGCAAGTGAGATCAGGAGCACAAACCACAAAAGGAACTAGGGAGCGATAATCCCATTGTCTGGGGATTGTGTACCCCAAACATTCACAGGTTTGCATTGGGGCCCCACTCCTGGCCAATGACCTTTGTTCCCCAGTCTAGACTGACAGGGAAGTGCCTTTCCTATGTTACCCAGACTTCACTGCATAGGCACCCATCTTCCCCCTTGTTGAACATCCCCCTCACCCCCCAGCAAAGATTTGTAGGGAATGGACCTGTGTTTCCCTGGGTGAGGCGGCAGGGGGCGGGGGTGAAGTTACAGGTTCCTGGTAAAGCTGCCCAGATGACCATGCTTATAATGTCTCACCTCTCCTGTAATCCTTTCTTATTATGAATATTAACTAGCTAGTTACAACAGTAACAAGTTCAATTTTACCTTTCTTTATGTGCACATCAGTTTAAGTCCAAGTATTGCTATTGGAGAGTATACATACATTTCTTTTTGATGGGAAAAAAAAAGCATTATCTAAAAATGATCTCCAGTTATAGTTGACTACTTAATATTCAGGATAATTTAATTGATGCCAAATAAAAAATAATAGAAAACACCATTATATTATTTTTAATATAATAAGTGCATATGGGAACCAGTAGTTTTATTACATCAGGAATTTCAAAACATTCCGTATGTATTTTAATTAAACATGATTAGTTTCTTATGGTAAAAATATTACAGATTTCGAAACAAAAATCTTGTCACATACTACTATATCCCATCTGTAAAATAGGTCATATATTTAACAGTCCTTCCTCACAGGTTTCTAGTGAGGATTGAATGAAATAACATGTTTGAAATACCTTTAAACACCATGCAAATGTTAGTCACTGTGTGTCCGTTACAGAGAAGAGATGAAATAATTCTATTTTATGTCCCCAGTGGACATAGACTTGAAACACATTTCTTACGCTGTCAATATCTTCCATGGGAGTTCTGCTAGCATAAGTACTGCAATAGAAATGCATTATTAGACCCAAAGGAGATATTTTATTCTTAAAAATCATGTGCATGCAGCAACTATAAATGTGCTTGACGTTCCTCTGCACAAGGTGTAACTGTACACATCTACAGTGCCACAAATTCAATTATTTAAGTGATGAAACCTTGATGTGATATGACACATTGAAATTTCACACACACACACACACACACACACACACACACACACACACACACAATCTCTAACTGAACTGAATCATGTCTATTTTTCCTCTTCAAGCTAGAGAAAGGGTGCTGATTGGCCCACCTACAAACTTGAAGTTTCAATGCCCATGGTACTTAAATTGTCTGGTTAATGAGAGAGTGATGCCTATTAGTACAGAATCTAATGTTTCTAACTGTTAATATTGACTGTTACATCAGATTAGAGAGTATAGAAACAACTAAGTTAATCAGCTACATTGTGTCCTTTGAGAACCAGGAAAATTTGTTCTCTAGTCTACTCCAGGAGCATATCCTAGTGATGGGAGAAGAGGCATAAATTTAGAAGTATTATGTCCTCCTCCTCATAAAATGCATGAGCGACTTCATTTTTATCTGAGCAATGATGCAGGACTAAGGCACTGGCCAGTCCCACAGCACGCAGAATCACTGCAGGAGAAATCTTCATTTCACATACCCGTATCCTGCCTCTGATTCTTGATTTAAGAGGCATCCGCTCATTTTGTGTAAATGTTGATGATAAGCTAAGCTTCAGCAGTTATTTGGGGGAAAGAAGGTTTGGAATAGCTCAAATGAATTTAATGAATATCTAACCTGTGAGCAGTAATATCAGAGCTGACAGCAGCAAAATTACAGAATCAGAGAAGCCAGAAACATTAAGGTGCAACTGGATGACATCCTTAGCACCAGGATTTCAAAGGGTGGCCGAGACTCTTGTGCACATCAAATTAGTCACCAGGTCAAATTGCAAGTGAATTCACCTTCTGTGTAAAACTCTGGAATTCCCACAGAGAGGACTTGGAAGGCAAACATATCCCTAGGTGAGCAGTCAGAGCACCTGATCCTGTATAATTACATAGAATGAGAATTTGATACATGACAGTAATTACCTAGCTGAAGTGCAATTAGCCATTCGTGACCTCATTCTGAGTGGCAACTAATTAACCCTTAATGTCAAAAATGTCAACCTTCATCAAGACACCGAAGAGAAGTACTACATGATCAGCTAATACTTGTTCCAACCTATTAATGGTTGAATCTGTCATTAGAAATGTGAATATATCATTTTTACATAAGCATTTTATGTTAAGATATAGAATATGCTTCATTGCTTTTATTTGTGACTGCAATTTTCTTCCATATGCTTGTATAGGTCAAAGTCCTTTTCTAAAATAAGAGTAAGTTTTCATATGCAGACAAAATCAACTTACTGTGAGATAAAACACAGGAGGTATAAAAAGAACTATGAATTCTCAGTGACATGTGATATCTCAGGGTGATGGAAATGGCACCGAATCTGTGCTACTGTTATCATCATCAGTGCCTCTCAACTCAAATATTGGCCTCCTTGGAAATAGATTCTGAAACCTTATTTTTTTGTAAATGCTAAAAATATAAGAAACATTCTCTGGGATTATATGGGAAGCCTAAGACCATGGCCCTTTTTTAAACCACCAAATACTGGGTCTCTATTACTACCAGTCTATGTTTCTCCTTGTTATTTACTATCAATAAAATCACAAATTTGAAAATTGACATAATGTATATGGGTTTTCTTCAAATAAGGAAATGTGCTGTACATTTTCTTCATAATAGTAGAGTTCAGAGAAGTAACCTCAAAGACAATTTTTCAAATAATTATCATAAACTTATAGTCATTTGTTCTGGAATAAATCCAATTATTAAATAAGATAGATGTGACAAATATTTACATTGCAGGTTGAAAACATTTATCATTAATGTTTCATTGTTTTGGATTCATCATTGGAAGCGTTTGATATGTGCTGCTGAAATTCTGTAGGCTGTTTGATTTGATTCTTCCCTTTCTTCAAGGTTTTTTAAGTGTCTATGCTTAATCCAGGTCATTTAATTATTTTAAAGAAAGAATCAAACTGTTTTCTCAAGTACCATGCAAACTCATATTTCTGGAGCAGCAAGTGCAAGACAAAGAAGACATCATATTCTTTAACTTGTGTGTGTGGCAAAGAATTCTGATCTCTTTGTGTAGAAGTTCAGAAAGGATAACTGATTATAACTTGTTCAAAATTATATTAACAATTTTTATTATTCAAATCGCTCTAAAAACCTATTTTGACTTTAAATAAACATAAGAGCAAAGACATGCCATTTCAATCCCCTTAAATAAAATCTAAAATAAAGTATTTCTTTGTGTGTACATTTAGAAATGTATTTCATAGCCTTGCGATTAGCTGAAGCTACCATGGGAACATATGTATAGATGGAAGTTGTTATGTTCAATTCAATTCAAGACTTTTACCCATACCTTTAGAGATTCAATAATCTTTCAAACCAGAAAGCAGGTAAAACCTCTTGTAGAGACAGAGAAGTGAGGGGTAAAAACAAAGAACAAAAGTTCAAGTACTACTAACTAATTAAAGGAAGAAAACACAAAACTCCTGCTTTATAATGGGATATAAAGTCGTGTGGTTACAGGAGATGCTCTGCTTCCAAGGAGTCACTGTGTTTGTTCTTGTTTTCTAGTTTTTCTGGTTAGAAATTAACACTACACAGCATAGACTGTAAGCTTGGCCACTAGAGTGGCACATTGAACCAGCCTTTTCCACTGCTTGTTTTAGCTTTCATAGCCACACATCCAAGGCCCACAATATTCTCCCTGTCTCCTCCTTTCCAGTAGTGGAGGGCCATTGTGGGCTCCAGAAATGCGGGGTAAACCCCACTACTCAACAGGTGTAGATAACCACTTACTCAAAGTTACACTTGTTTATTCAAAAGCGTATACTAGTATTTCCATGTAACATGTGTTGGCCAGTGGAGAAATTTACACATACATCTAAATGACAAACACAGCTCTTAGAAGCTGATTTTGGCTTTTCTGACAGAATCACACATAAATCTAGGGAGCTTGTCCATTGTCGGACATTTTACATGTGTAAATATAAGTCACTTTATCATCAACAAGGTTTTCACTGTTATTGCATTCTATCGGAATGCTTTCTATAATTGTTAACTGGGTAAATTGTTAATAATTAAATATTTTAACATTTAGCTCAATATTTCAAAACACTAGTTGTGAATTTGTTTTATAGCTAAAATATTTTAATTAGGAAAGATAAAACATTGTCATTGTTAAGAAATCATAAGTTATTTTTAAAGTAACATAATAGAAGAGCTCATAAGCTATGAGTTCACAAATAAATTTCTGCATTAGCCTAATTTTTAAACTATATAGCAGCATATTTTAAATTGATAGTTTAGCTATTTCTAGTCTTTTAAAAAATAATGTTCACTCTTATTCATGGGATTAAACATCCAAATTTTGGAACTATCATTTACACTCTTATAACACAAATTTTAGTAAGCAAGGAACTGGATTTCAAAAGCAAGGGGCTGCCATTATCTCATTTGCAAATAATAACTAGATTTTAGAAGAAGGGTGGGAAACCTTTTTTCTGCCAAAGTCCATTTGGGTACTTATAACATCATTCACCTAATATAATTCACTTAATGTAAATTTATGTTGCTATGAAAAAAGCTCCTAGACTTATTGAATTTCGAGTCCTGCCTGCAGTTGCCTTGGCCAGGCCAGACCAAATGATTTTGTGGGCCTTAGAAGGCCCTCGGGCCGGATGTTCGCCAACCCTGTTTTAAAAGAACCCAAAACTTCCTAAGAAAAAGTCAGCCCTATAATTGAAATGCAGAATGTGTTATATTGTTTTTTCTTATGGAGAATATCTCATAGCAATCTACTTTTTGTGTTACTTGTCAGACAAATCATAGAGACAATTACACACACAAAATTATAGAGATGTATGTAGATACATATTGTTATCTAAGTCTTTCTCATCAGTTGATATTCAGAAGGGTGAGGATGTTTGCTGTTGGAAAACATAATTATCTTCCAGATGGTCAGAAGAAAAGATTCAAGGAGAAAGTTGCTTTTAAGAAAGTTTTGCTTTTGAATCTCATCTAAATGTGAACAGTATTTTTTGCATTAGAGAAATGGAAAAATAATGTTCCTAAAATATGTGTATGTATGTGCACTTGTGTGTGTGTGGGAGGGGGGGCAGGTGTGTGTGTGTATTGTGTGTGTTGGTATGGAGAAAGTTGAGTATAGAGGTGAAGTTCAGAATAGATAAATCCATAAAGCCATAAAGTAATTTAATGGTTGCCAGGAACACATGGTGGCAGAGGATAGGAAATTTTGGCTAATGGACAGGGAGCTTTGTTTGCATGATGAAATTGTTAAGGAGTTGAGTAGTGGTGATGGTTGCATGACCTTTTGAATATACTAAAATCCATTGAACTGTACACTTTAAAAGTGTAAATTTTATGATATGTTTATTGTATTTCTTGAAAAAATTTTCAGGGACTATCATCAAAAGATATTAAAACTAAAAAGCATCTATGATTAGAAACATGATATTTTTGAAGCATAGTAACCCCCATTTTGTATTAAAACTGCTGTTTAAAATTCTCTGCTCTTGTTAGATAGTTCCTTGTTCTGTAAACTCTGTCATTTTTAGACAGTCTCTGATTCTGTAGAATAACTGTTTTAGTTTGAATAATAGAAAAAGATAAAAACTTAACTGTCTGACCTTGCAAGCTAGCCATCTAATGTAATGGACTAATACTGATAATAATTCCCATATTCTTATGCCAAATATTTGTTCTTTATGTATCCAAGATTACAAACTGTCTGTAACAATAACTCACACAGAGTTCTTTGTAAAATCTGCAGACAAAGAAGCTCAAAAGGTATAAATACAGAAAACTTCTTGTGTGACTTTGCTCAGAGATTTGGAAGAAACACCTCCCTCTGGGCCACTTGCAATAAGTGATGCCTAATTAATTGGCTCATTAAGGTATCTTGTATCTCACCCACCGATTTACGACACAATATTTTCACTGTGTTTTTATCTGCCCACCAAAAAAATCCAAGAGCAAAACAAAATGCATATTTCTTAAGTGTGTAAAGACCCATTTTCTCTCATATATGTGTAAAAGGACATGTTATAGACAACAACAATTAACACTTAAGCTAGGTCTATCCTATGTCACAGCTAAAGAGATCATCAAATTTAAAATTTACCATCTTCCATCAATTATAACAATGCTCTTACTCAAGCTATAATTATTCCTGCTTTACTCCATGATAGTGAAATTTAGTTTTTTAGTTCCTTAAGACTTAGTAATGTTTCTTCATGCTTTGAATCACCACATACTTGATGTTCTCTTGACTGGAATATTCTACTCCCAATTGTATAAGCATGTATTTGTTTCTTTGTATCCAGTATCCCCAATCCCTTTTCATTTTGCAATGAAAAGTCCTCAGGACAGTTTGAATATTCTTTCACATTCTCTTTTACTGTATACCTACTTTTTTACAATCTCTTTATAATGTAGAAAAAAAAGCATTTAAAGTATGCTCTGTTATGTTATCCAGTGCCAATGATAAAGGAGAAAAGGAATATGAGCATTCTTATACTTACTTTTATCCCCAATGATATTTATGAAAGAAAGAAAAATCTCATACAGCAAATTAAAATTCTATCTTTCTGGATATTTTATTTTCATGGTAAATAATTGTTTCAATTCAATTTATATTGTACAAATAGGCCAGTATACTAGCATGTACTTGTAACTTTAATTATAAAAAAATTCATAATATAAAAGTATTAGCAAAGTTTGATTATGGTTATTAAGTCATTCATCTATGGGCACTTCCACAATTAAATTAGATTCAGTCGAATTTGGCTACATATGTGTTACAATCTGTTAGATAACAGAGATAAAACTAAATAAGATATTGCTAATGTTTTCAAGGATTTTGCAATCTAGCCAGCTGAAATAATAAATAACTAACCAAATGGCAGGTCCTACTAATGATATGTCGTTTTAGGTCTCATTCATAAGCACTATAGATTATTCTGTTATTGTTTTACCACTAAAGCTAGGTTCTTCCTTACAATCCTATATAATAAAAGGCTAATATGCAAATTGACCAAATAGCAGAATGACTGGTCGCTATGATGCACACTGACCATCAGGGGGCAGATGCTCAATGCAGCTGCCCCCTGGTGGTCGGTACGCTCCCACAGGGGGAGTGCCACTTAGCCAGAAGCCGGGCTCATGGCTGTCAAAGGCAGTGGCAGTGGCAGGAGCCTCTCCCACCTCTGAGACAGCACTAAGGACCCCTCAGGGGATGTCTGCCTGTCAGCTATCCCCCCAAGGGGTCCTGAACGTCGTGAGGACACAGGCCAGGCTGAGGGACACACACCCCTCAGTGCATAGATGTTGTGCACCATGAATCTAGTCTCTTTATAATGTAGAACATTCGAATTAAATAGTTATGTTTAACTATTTGGCGGGGTGAATGGATGACATACAACAAATAAAACGCATTTTAAAAAATGTTATGTATATTGTTGAAAATATTACAGATGCCCTCCTTGTTCCCCCATTGACCTCCTCCACCCCCCACACATGATCCTCCCTCTTCTTGCCCCACTCAGGCTTTAACCACACTATTGTCTGGGACCATGTTTTTTGAATATATGTATATATGGTTAATCTCGACCCACCCACACACTCACCCTTCCTTCTGAGATTTATCAGTCTGTTCCATGCTTCTATGTCTTTGGATCTATTTGTTTGTTAGTTTATTTTGTTCATTAGATTCCACATATGAGTGAGATCATGCGATACTTGTCTTTCTCTGACTGGCTTATTTCACTTAGTGCAATACTCTCCAGGACCCTCCATGTTGTCAAAGGGTAAGAGAGCCTTCTTTTTTACAGCTGCATAATATTCCATGGCTTAAATATAGCATGGCTTTTTTGCCACTCTTCTACTGATTGGTTTGTTTCCAGATCTTAGCTATTGTAAATTGTGCTACATGGAGGTGCATATTTTCTTTCTGACTGTTGTTTCAGGTTTCTTAAGTATAGTCTTAGAAGTGGGATCACTGAGTCAAATGACAGTCCCATTTTTAATTATTTTAGGAGACTCCACACTGTTTATATAAATACACACTTTCTGATAAATAGTTCACATTTAATTTTTCAGCACTCAAAATGCCAAATAATATTTACTACAAAGGCATACAAGTTCTTAGAAAATATGTATACAAATACTAGTCATATTTAACAATGCTAAGTTTATAATATAGGACAATATTATAGACTAATGCAATATAGCTCAATGCAAAATAAAAACATAAAAAATAATTGAAAATAAAAAACCCAATGAGATTTAACAGGTTCAAATATTTAAACAAAAACTTTCAATAGAAAATGCAAAGTATAAAAATTTCTAGACTTACATACACACACACACACACACACACACACTAGAGGCCCAGTGCACAAAATTTATGCAAGGGGCTCAGCCCTTGCAGCTGCGGAGGCTTGCCTTAATCCTCGCAGCCCTGGCTTCATCTGGAGGGTCATCCAGAAGGACATTGGGAAGGATATCCAGAAGGTTGTTCGGCTGTCCAGTCTAATTAGCATATTATGCTTTTATTATTATTGAGATATATATAGATAGATGTATACATATGTATATACACACAGATGTTTGCATATAGATTATATATACAAACATACATATATAAACAATACATACTTATGTATAAATTATACATATAAGTTTAAAGGGGGGAAAATGTGAGCATCCATGTATTTTCTAGGCTTTCAAATCTCTGTATTCCTGTGGCAAGGCACCTCACCAGGCATGTTGCCTCCTACCCCACAACAGGAACCTCTGTACTAGCCTGTTTCCTATTCACCCATTCTCCAACAAAACCATCTTTTTCTATCCTTGTAATGTTGTTCACAGATTCTTCTTTTCATATCCACAAACCACCCTTTCAATTTCCTTTATCTTCTAATAGTTTTTGACAATATTTAAAATATATTTTTGCCAACTTCTAAAATCATTCTCTAAGTATACCAACCAATAGTGATTTCTATGATTGTTGATCTCCCATGAAAATAATTCAATATATTTTTAATTATTTAGTAAATTATATCTAGCTTTTACACTTATGCAATTTTAAGGGCTATGTCTTATATCCAACATATACTTATATTTCTCAAGAACAGTAAATTTACCTTATGTTGTTTTTCATATTCCAACAAGAGACATACTAAGTAATGCCATGCAGAAAGATTTGCAAATTGAGTGAATGAACAGATGAAGGAATGACTACAAGTGGTCAGAATGTGGAAGGAATGTCATTTGAAATCTGACTTATTTATTTGTTACAACCAAATCATTGCTAACTCTGAAAAGAAAGAACCAGAAGAAATTAGATTGAGACCTAACAATGCCTACTTTATCTCACATGGCATATCAGTGTATCAGGGATTCCAATCATCTTAAACAAAGTATAATACATAGCAACACTCTAAGCCATGAAAACTGAGTTTTCAGGCCTGGTATAATTTATTTGAGAAGCTAATCATTATGAAAAATTATATTTGGGAAATCTATTGGTCTTAATGTTCAAATATTTATCTTAAACATGCATCAGCAATTATAGTTGAATGCCATAAAAATTAACTGTGATCAATTCCACATTTCTCCAACTATGCAAAGTCACAGAAATGTATGGTGACCCATCATCAAACATCATGCAGGCCATGAGATATTTTAGCCATAAGATGCTTACTTAGTCTTTAGTAGCAGTATTATGAGTGAGAGAATGGAAAATTAGTTCTATGTCAGGTGATTTTACAGTTTGTTGGCTCAGCAGTCTATAGGAAAATGTAAATGCTCAACAATAAATGTAAATGCTCAACAATTATAAGGAAGAACTCTAACCTAGTTATTCTCTTGTGTCTATTACACATTTAGTAAACTTCAGCTTGCAACAATGTAGTTTCAAAAATAAATGAAACAGGTTACAAGGCTAAAGAAATTTAATTTTAAGGTTTTTCTTTTCTTTACTACAGAGGAATTTAATAGAATAAGAAAATTAAACTATTAAAATATGTGTGTATATGACTTTCAAAGGAATAAAGAAGTACCAAAGTTTCACTGAAACTCTTAGAAAAAAGAAATAATAATAAAGGTACAAATTGCAATTGGTACCTTTAAAGAAAAGACAGATTTTGGAGGGAGAAATATTCCTTTTTGTAGTCCACATATTAAAACTTTCAGTGTAGGTAACATTGTATGGTGATTAAGACCACAGCTTCTGATGTCACACCATCTTGGATAAATCCTGGCTCTACCACTGATAGGTGTGGGACTGTTGCCTCAGCTTCTTCACCTGCAAAATGGAATAACTATACTGCTTACCTGTGGCAAAACCTTCTGACTGACAATACTTATTTTATCTTTCTTCCTTTTAGTCTCAGAAACCTTTGGGTTTCAACTGGTCACATGGCATGCTACAGAGTTAAACTCCAAGCCTCCCTTGCAACCAGTTGTGGCCATGTGTCTAAACACTATAGAATGGTATATGAGTGTTCTGGGTCTCCCCTTATGGACAAATAGCCTGCCTAGCTTCTTTGTTTGCCCCTCATCACTAGTTAGTAATGGTCAATAACTGAAACAATGGCACTAGATCTAGAGGTAGAAACTGCCTATTCAAGATGACAAAGCCATTACACTATTCTGGGTCCCTAGACAATAACAGAGAGTAGAGCCTATGTCACCAACACAAACTAAGAACAAGAAAAAATAAAATTCTATCTTCTTTAAGCACTACAATTATGTTATTTTTCTTGTGGTAGCTTAACTTATGTTTGTACCATTACTAAAACACTATTATATTGTATTATGATGAGAATTAAATGACCTAATATGTGTAAAACATATAGAACAGTGCCAGAAAAATGTTAAATTCTATAGAATTGTTTGTTATTACTATTTCAATAATTGTTACCATTTTTAACCACAAAACAAACAGAAAATTGTACTTAGTACCATTGTACTAAGAACTCTAAGTCCTATATAATAAAGGCCTAGTATGCAAATTGTCCCCTCAACCGGGAGTTCATCTGGGAGTTCGACCAGGGGGCAAGGCCAGCCGGGGAAAGAGAGGAAGACCCTGGGCTGCAGCCAGCAGCCACTAGGGACCCTCCAGTGCACGGATTTCATGCACTGGGCCTCTAGTAAGGTATAAAATTAAATGGAATCTCAATACACAAGATTAGCTACTCACCCTTAACTCATGTAACCCTGGCAGATTCATTTTATATCTCACCATGACACAAAAGCCAGAGGGAATAGGTATGATACTTAGAAAGCAGCATTATGTTTAACCTATTTTGTCCCTTTTTTCCAATTAATGCATAGAGTAAGAGAAAATGAAAAGTGATTTGATTAATAGTGTGATCTTTGAAATCTTAGTTCATGCTCCAGCTCTAAAAGTTTACTGCCTGGGCAAATCATTTGAATTTTCTAACCTTCAGATTCTCATCTATAAAATCATGGTGATAATAGTATGTACATAGCTGGCATTTTATTGCCTCTTTGCATTCCTTACTTTCCTCCTCATGTGGCTTGACCTTCTCTCAGATCCAACACTGGGTCTGATTGGTCTGACCCAATATGAGTCACCACCACCTCTCCCTTGCCATAGTGATTAGTTCATAAATCTAAGGCAATTAGCATATGGCATCCTTTGTCCAGTGGTGTGTGTGTGTGTGTGTGTGTGTGTGTGTGTGTGTGTATGTGTGTGTTCAGGGAGGATAAAATTGATATGAAGCCTGGCATTGAACAATGGTGTGCAGACAACCAATGCGTCTTTCCCCATGTGGCCAAGGCGGTTAGAGCTCTAGCGGCAGCTTGAAGCCACCTTCCAAAGCTAGTGCAAATTTGATAGCCACACAAAAGAAGAGTCTTAAGAACCTTATGAAAACAAGGCAGAGGTTCTGATTGACCCAAACACCCTCTGGACTTTTCAGTCTTGTAAATTGCCTTTAAGGTTTGAACCAGTTTAATCTTGTCTTTTTTGTTAGATGAAATCAGAAGCAGCATAACTGTGTTAGTATTTTTATTGCATATAAATAAACTGTTGTAGGAAATACAGTGACTGCATATTGTGGAAATCCATTTACTACTAGCTTTATAATGAAAAATAAGAGTAGTTACATTTATATGCATTAAGATATTTGTGAAATACTATTATTATTTGAAAGAATGCTATCCAAATATGTATATGGAATGAAGCTGTCATATGCTTTCTTTAAAAATCAGTATATGCACTTTCTAAAATACAATATCATATCCATAATATGGTTTCTAGAAGAAATTTCCCATACTGCCTAGGCCATAGGAAGAGCTCACTGAATGGTAATTTTCCATTTTATACATTAAATACCATTGAATCCTAAATCAAACTGAGTCTAATTTTAGTTCATCCATTTTTTAGCTATTATTGGCAGCTAGGTGTATCTCAGGAAACCTCCTGCCTAAACATGGAAGGCTTGGATATGGCCAGTTGGAAACTTTGCTTCTGAAATTACTAAAAAAGAACTCAAACTGGGTAAGCAAAGTACAGACTAAAATTAAACGCGTTCCATACAGTAGTGCAATGTAAGATGAAGACCAGAGGGATGCTAGGAGAAAGGAAGCTTGGCTTTAATTAAAATGGAGCCTTGGGAGTTAAAATGTAGTTGTTTCTGAAAAGACAAATCCAGAGGGTGAAATTTCCATGGGGTATAATCACAACCTTTGCTGAACAGCACACCGGGAGACAGGGCCTCATGGCTAACAGATACCTACCACACACAAATTATGCTGCATCATACCTATTACCGTCCTGGTATTCCTTAAACATCCACTGTAGAAAAATACATCTATTGTATTGGCTGTGCTTTTATTACCTTTTCTTCTTTGATGAATTGACCAGCTCTGTGACTGCTACAGTCTACTATATAAAGGAAGCATTACTGATAATAAGTTCCAGTGTTGGGATATTTCAGGTGGGGGGCGGGGGAATCCAAGCACCATGCACGGACATAGAAATATTGCTTTGTTTAATACGCTAAAATAATCAATAATCTAAATCAATACTGTGCAATTCAAGCATGTAGAAAAGTACAGCTAGTATTAGTAAATGATAAATTACAGAAGAGAAAATTATGTAAGAAATTGATATTTTTGAAAGAAATAAAAAAGTGGGAATTCTTTAGTTTCACTTTGAGGTTTTTGGGGTTTTTTTTGTACAATCAGCCACAGCTATGTTCAGAGCAATACTAAACGCATCATGGCTTTGGGTTCAGACAGTTCTGAATTCCCTTCTAGGTCTGTGATTTGCTGGCTCTGTGATAAAACCTCACTTAGCGTATTCATGGTATAATAGAGATTTATCCTTTAGGCTTACTATGAAGATTAAATTTTAAAATATGTGAGTAAAATGGTTTGGAAATTACAAGCTACTGAATGTCTATGTAACATCCTCCATTCATTGAATAGGGAAGATTTAAAAGATGCTTAAGCTAAATAAAGGAGCTCTCTTTCTTGCTCTCTTGGACTCATGTTGCAGGGGGTGTGCTCTCACCCTCCCGCAACACCTACTCTGGCCAATGACCTGTTCTTAGGTGTGGCTGAGAAGAAAGTACCTCCCCTATGTCACCCAGCTTACATGGGCATGCCTATAATATTTGGCCTTTCCTTTGATCTTTCCCAGTGATTAATAACTAGGTTAATTATTCTGAACCCATTATAATTTTCATCGAGCTAGTATTGAAATACTTAGGCCATATTCCAAGTTGTCACAGGCTCAGTTTTACCATGGCATATGGGTCACCAGATTTCCAAATGCCCTGGTATATATGTTTGTTCACCACCCACTACACTACCACTATGTCAATACAGGGTATGTGAGTATTTTAACATTTTTATTACACGTTTAGTCTACTTCAGGTTTTAACATCATTTTAATAGTTAGGGTTTGCTAGCTTCTAAACTTCAGTAGACTCTAAAATTCCATTAATACAATAGAAGTTTATTCTGTTCTCACTTATCTGAATGTGAATGAGGGCAATGGGGCACGTTTGTTAGAGGAAAGAGACCAGAACACAGTATGAACTCAACGGGGCTGAAACAAAGGGTGCTTTAAAAATTGGATGCGGGGAGAGCATAGACCATCTTTGTTTTCTAATTCACTTTCCCCAAAAGCAAATTAAACAGGTGCTTTTATCTTCATGACAGGAGGTGGTTTGACAACTTGGAGGAAGTCCCCTGGTCAAATCTGGTCATATTAGGTGACTGTCCTTTAAAAACCAAGAGATAATAGCTTTCTCTTCCTCTATGATTGCATTTCAGAAGGATGGCCTTCAGGTCCTTGAGAAAGATATTCCTGGGTTGTAAAACTGACAAGAACCTTTCTAAAAAATTTACATCTCAAAGGGGCAGAACAAGAATTTCCAACTACAACTTTCCTAAAACAAATGCCCTATGAAAAGGGGGGTCAGGACCCTGGAGTCTAAAAGAAGCCTGCACAAAGTTCAGTCAAGTTGAAGAGAACTCTGGGGCCTGTTGATCAGTAGTCACTCAAATCACCAAGCTGATGGCCACTCTATCACCTTTAGTACAAGGTTTCCAAGGCCACCTTGAAAGGTCAACAAAAAGACAAACAGCATAAAGGAGCTCAATTAGGAATTTTTCATCTCTTCTATTCACATGTCACAAAATGTTTGTATACATATTTCATTAGACAGTACTTAGTAACTTCTTAAGCATAACTGCAAAGGAGGCTCAGGAATAGAGCTGAGTGCCCAGTGTATAGATGGGATTTTGATTGTGCACATTCTCTACCACCATAAAGAAAAGAACAAATACAGAAATATTTAAAAAACATTCCTCCCTCACATGAAGCAGCAGCCAAGCTGAGGAGGGTAGTGAAAATTTAAACTAGGAAGGAATATGAGTGATTTTTAAGCACCATCAATAAACTGATCAAGACAGCATGAAAACTTCACAGACAGTAGACTTCAGGAGGACACTGCAGAAAATAGTACATAGTTATCATTAATTTTTAAGAAATAAAGTTTAGGTCATCTAAACAGAAAGGAAACTATTTTTTAAAGAACTATTAGATAGCAGTGGCCAGTTTTTCTCAGTTGTTAGAATGTTGGCCTGAGGACCAAAGGGTCTCAGGTTTGAGTCCTGGCCTGGTCAGGGTGCATGAGGGAGGCAACTAATCGCTGTGTTGCTCTCACAATCAATGATTCTCATCATTGATTTCTCTCTCTCTCTCTCTCTCTCTCCCCCTCTAAACATCAATGGAAAAAATATCCACCAGTGAGGATTTATAACCAGACGATCAATGGGTCCTTGCTGCCTGTCACTACTTGAGTCAATTAAGCAGAGACAGTATTGAATCATACACAAGTGCTTATTCCAATACTGCCTTCAGTATGGGAGAGCAGCAGGCCATTCACAAAAATCTGATCTTCCCTCTGCCCCTGAAAAGCTAGCTGCTTATATGAGATAGGAGAAGTAGGCAAAAGGTATGCCAAACCGGCACTTTACAGGTCTGGAGGTTTGCAAGGGCTGGGGGTCTTCAAAGAGGTAGTGATATACAGAGGGCTAGGGATCTTCAAGGAGCTTAGTGATATGCAAAGGGCTGAAGTCTTCAAAGGGCTGGTGGCTCTGATTTCTGCAAGAGGAGGTTGTTAATCTGTCCATGATAATAGGCAGCTCCCTGATGGGGAGGATTGGACCATTTCAGGCCCCAGGTCCCCTAAATCTCCCAGCCTTCTGTGATCAGAACAATCACAGTTAACAGAGCAAGATTAATATTTTTTACAATTATAGCTGGTCCCCAATATTTTATTTCTACCCCTAACAGATTAACAACAACTAAAATAAAAATAAATAATATAAGTAAAAACATTAAAAATAATTTTTTTAAAAAAAAAACCTATTAGATTGTTCATTCAATATACAGAAGTCTTGGAGAACATTCCATTAAAAGCTACTCACTAAATTCAAACAAAATTGGCTAGTGGTTAGAGGCCATGTTTTTCCTGCTGTTTCTGTCATCACTGGTCACAAGAGGCACCATTAGAGTGAATGCTGCTACTGAATTTGAATATTAAATATGATTGAAAGGAATTTTAGGAATAAAATAGGCAGATTTTGATATGTGATTTTTGGAGTGGAACACACGGTGTTCCCCGGATTCTTTGTTCATTGGAGTTGTAGAATGAATCCATGGACTGAAGTGGTATAGCAAAGGTGGAGATTTATTGAAGAACAAGTACAGACTCCCACAAGGGGAAGGAGAAAGAATCTCACAGCACAGACTACCACGAGGGCGGGAGAAAGAGTCCCACCGACTTCCTATTTCCACGGTTGTAAAAGCCTGTGTCCTGTGTCCTGATATCCCTTCTTGATTAGTCAATATTCCCTTTTGAATTGGTTACTATAGTAACTCCCAAGGCCCTCCTCCCTCATTGTCCTCCTATTACCTCTGGGATTGCTTCCTCATTCTTTATTTTGTAAATATAGAACTTTTGGCTACTCCCAGTTCCCTTGTCCTATGTACTAGTAAATGTACCTTCTTCCAGCTTTTTGTCTTATGGAAATGTAACTTCTCCTAGTCTGTAGCCCTGTTTTTTTTCCATGAATCCTCAATTCTAAAAATTCCCTAAACCTGTCTATATCCCCCTAAAATCCTTATTTCAGTTTAGGGAGTTTTAAGAATAAAGAGGGTTCATAGGGGAGGAATGCATAGGTGAGGGCTTGGAGCAGAAGGCATACATTCACAGAGAATAGAAAGGAAAGAGAAAGACATACATTCACAGAGGATCAAGAAAAATCAGAGTATGGGGGAATAAGGAAACATACTTTCACAGAAGATGGAGAAATGACTACAAATGCTGGGAAAGGGAAACATGATCATAGGAGATAGAGAAATGTTGCAAGATAAGGGGGAGAACAAAAAGGGGACACCACAGTAGGTTTTGGACTTTGAAGCTGATATTCTGAAAAAGACTGACCAATTAAAAAAGCAAGGGGTCATGAAATGGGGAAGGGGTCCAGTTAGAAGGGAGCATGAAGAGACAAAGAACTACAGCCTTTATAAACGTTAGCACAAAAAGAGCTTAGTGGGTTACCCTCTTGGGAACCTCCTCCCTATGTGTGAGTCTATATTTACTTCCAATAAATTCCCACACTTTTACTAACAAGTCCTTTTAGTTCTTGACTTTTATTTTCAAACTTAGTGAGACAAGGACACGCAAGGGGGAGATCTGCTTCTCACACCCCATGTTTCATTATTGTTGCTACCTCTTCCAATTCTTTATTGTTTACTTCTGTGTGTCAATAGTGGCCCATTCAAAATATGGAGTGGGTGCAACCAATTGGTAGACAGAAGGTTATAGTTTCATATTTTAGTTGCAAAGTTAGTCTGGGAAATTTAGTGTCTGGCATTTTTGAATTTCACAAAATATGAAGATGGATTCAAAAGATTTCATAAATATGATAAATGTGTTATGGGACTGAATTGTCAAAAATAAATAAGCAAGTAGTAGTTAGATAAATAAAAGAGAGGTGATAATGGTTTCAGGTTATATGATCCTAGTTATATTATCAATTCAAGATTAAAAGACAACCTGTGCTTATAGAAAATAATTTATTTTTGGAAAAAAATTTAAGGGATATCCTTTTTATCTAAAATATATTTTTTTATTTAGAAAGTCAAACTTTTATTTTTTGAAAAAAGAAACAAATAAAGACTCCTTAGTATGATTCGTAGTCTACAAAAGACCCAATTTTTGTTCAAGGTCAGTTTCTTATTCACTACGCAGGGACTTGAATAAAAATTCAGAAGAAAAATATAATGTATTATCACTCAAAATAAAAATATTTGTATCTTAGTGTTTACTTTATTATTTTGACAGAATAAAATTTCAACCATCAAATTGACAAATGCAATGTTGGTCTCACAGTATTGAAAAAACCAGACACAACTGTCATTTGGACAAATTCAACTAAATCTATTTATCTTTAAGATCTAGAAAAAATATGATCAGATAAGCAAGCATATTGAGACAGGGAAAGTATGAGCTTTTGTGCACTATGAGCCGCTATGAAGGATACACAGGTGTAGGTGATGACATCTGAATCAATACGAATCACTTTAAACTTTCTGGACACTGAAATGCTAATTCTGTGAGCTGTTTCCTGTCCATAAGGATGGATCAGTCCTGGTCACAGCCTTGTCTGGATAACAGCTAAAGATTTCAGTCCTGGACAGGTGCACCTCATCAGTCTCAGGATTATGCACTGCCTGATATAATTACTAGGTACTGTCCACAGAAAAATAAGTCCTGAATAAACTTCCCGTTGATCATTTCCAAGCTAAAACAATGTAAGCTATGAATCTTCACAAACTCTCTGTGTTAGAACATGGGTGAGTTGCACAGAAATTTCTCAGAGTTATGTTAACAGACACTTTAACCAACTATTTGGGACGTGAAGGGAGAGGAATTTGGTAGGGAAGTGAGCGGCTTTACTAAACCAAACATTTTAAATACCAAGATAAAGCAAGGTAAACTATTTACAAACTGATTCTAAACATCTAAACACTAGAAATGTAATATAGTGCTTTTGTGTAGTGATTTATGTGTTTCAAAATATCTTTGCATAGCTAATTCCTGCAAAGGAATTTAATTAAGTTGTAGTGCAAATAAAAACCTAGGGAAATAAGATTATTTGCACAGGAAAAAAGAATGATTACTGTTAGAACAAATATCAGAAATTAGGTTTTATAATTCCTAACCGGGTATACAATGCACTATAATGATGTTACTTGATATATATTTCAGACCAGCAAACCTAGAATTCATAAACAATTCTGAAAAAATATTAGGATCACAAATCTCAGAATAGTCATTAAAGTTGCATTTAATTTATTTACTTTACTGTATAACAAGATGAAATTTCATGGCTTCCATCTGTGAATTAGGACAGAGTTAGAGCTATGTCATCCCCAAATAAGCTTGTTTGCTATTAAATGGATGGCACATCTAGGTTTAAAAAATGCCATTCATCTAAACAGTGGATAGAAAACTTATGGTGGGATGGCTTTTTTAAAACATAAATTTGTACAAGTTTTAGCACAGATAGGAAATCCTGACTACAATTCTTTCCTAATAGAACTGCTATCTGGAAATTGATTAAAAAGTAAACTTTCCCCAAACAGCTACTAAATAATTACCAAACAAGCTTTCAAGTGAAGACCTAACAAAAGGACACCACAAGAAGATGAGTTATTCTTCCACAGTTCAAGATAATTAAGTTTTTCCTTGGGGCCCTCCTACTTGTCTATTAAGTGTCCTTTCCTCTGACTCCTAAATTGTATCCAGATCAATATTTTCAAGTGATTTTAAACTATTACACAATCAAGTATTATTCCATAGAAGTCTAAAATATTAGCACTCTAATATTACATAGTGGGGCAAGTAGGTTTAGAGTTGTGAGTACATGAACACAAAGTTTATTCTTATATTATTATTATTTATTAACTAATGTATTATTTTTCACATGAATAACTTTAAGAACCTCTTAAAGAACATGCTTAAAGTACTGGCTCTTTATCTTCACTAACCAAATCCACTTTTTAAAAAAAGATAACTTTTTATTCTTGAAAATATTATATACTAGTGGCCTTGTACACAAAATATTTGCACTTTAAAAGGGAATTAATTAGAGGAAATATTTTAATATTGCTATTTGGCCTTTCTCTATAATAGAAGTATCAGAGTTGAAAGAAAATTAGTAAAATGTATATGAAAATCTCCCTCCTGTCAGAGTCTGGGGCGCGCCGTGGGACCCAGAGTACAGTTCCCACCCACCGTCATGTGCCTTGAAATTGTGTGAGACCCAGCCCCGGCCAGCCCCACCTCCGTCAAGCCCACAGGGTGGGGGGCCCAGCCTCAGGTCCCCCGACCCTAGAGTGAGGGCTCAAGGATGCGAGGGCACAAGGGCATGAAGACCATTTGCATATTACCTCTTTATTATAGAGGATATTCCTCTTTTCCCCATTGACCCCCTCAAGTCCGCCCCCTCCCCTGCCCCACTTTTTATAATTATCTAGATACCTCCAGATATCCTTTCATGGACCTAGAGTCATGCAGTTTACAAATCAGTTAAGGAAAAATTTAAATCTTCTGGCCCTACAAATAGTGGTCTTTCTATTACACTTTATCAAAACAATGACAAACATCTCAGTGAAAAGTGGAAAATTAATTAGGCAGCTTCCCTGCAAGAGGCCAAACATCTGGACATTTTAAACCAACTAGATGGAGGACTGAATATTTTACATTTTACCTAAATATGAAAAGTGAGTTTATATCTATTATATATAGAATTGTAACAACAAAGACAAATATTAGCATAACCAAAATAAAAAAAAACAGAGTGGAGAGCCATTTTCATGTTGTTTTAGCTGACAGAAATGAAAAATATCATGCAGTTAAGGTCTACTATTTAATACTGCTAGCCAATGTCTCTAATATGTAAATAAACAAACTAAAGTGCATGTAAACATCTATTATGCAAAATTAGAACTGGTAAACAATATTACAAACTCCAACTCCTACATCCTTTTTTGACAATATAATTTCTACCCAAAATGAAAGAGGAGGCTCACTAAGGACTGAGCCACAAGGACAAAGATGAATAAACAGGGGAAATAACTAGCTTTCTAAAAGTAATCCTGCCTAGTTCTCTCAAGGATTGTTTTCTCATTTTATGTTAATGACTACTTAATCAAGCTGTATTAATTTTTCCCTGAAATGGTGAAAAACTCAGGATTAAAATTAAAGCAATTTAAAATCAACTGGAGAATATTTTAAGGATAGGAAATCTTAATAAATATGAGTGATGAAATGACAAGTTCTGCAGCAGTTGAGGATAAGCAGAATATGAGAATAATTTAAATCAACTATGCATTTAGGATTTTTAAATGACAGATTATCCACACATTCACTGTTTAATAGCCAACTCTTGGGTTTATGAAGCCTACTCACTGGGACTCCAGGGAGCTCTATGTTTGCCAGGAGATGCAATGAAACCCTCAAAACATTCTTAAGGAAAAATTAATTACTATATATATATATTCACAAAATAAATTATTAGTCATAGAATATGAGTTGTATTATTTGAAACAATACTAAATACATAGCTGTTGTGAATTTAAACAATTATTGATAAGGAAGATATTGAAATTCAAAAATCTCTTGGGTATATCTAACCAATATCAGAAACACTAAGTTACATTTTGTTTAGAATTTATGGGGAAGCTGCACTGTCTATTTAAAAGTTATTTTTACTACAATCTGTTTGAAATATACTATAATGTCAAAGAACATAGCTACTTTTCAGGAAACACACTAAGAAAGCTAAGCTGAAGGAAGTGGAAGCTTCGCTTGAACATCATAGTTGGGCAGAGTAATCCAGGAGAAAATATAACAAGAGGTCTTGGGCTCTGACATCAGGCAGACCTGACTGCAAATCCTAAGCATACCAAATATACCTCAGGCCCATGATTTATTTTTATCTAAAATTCTCCAAAAATATGAAAAATAAGAAAATGTTTTCTTTTCCAAAATACATCTGGAGACAAAACCTAATCTGATGTGAAATTATTTGTAGTCATTAGGCATGCTCTCTACTGTGAGTATTCATCTGTTGATTTGTTTAATTACAAGATATATCTAGACCAAACTAGGATGTTTCATATTATAAAGCATACACTCTGTCAGCTTTCTAAAGCTAAACAATTTTTATTTCCTAAATAAACGTTTGTAGTAAAGGCCTGGACCTTTCTCTGTGTATGTGTGTTTATGGCCACTCTGGCCTTGGATAAGCTGCTCTGCTTGCCTCTGGGATAATTATAGGGCATGGGGAGAGTAAACAAGGTCATGTTGAAAAGTGCCTGGGACACACTGAGGACTCGTTACACGGCAGCTAGTACTACTAACCTGATGCTAGAAAGTGTGGGGGCCAAGAGTATTACTTTCCCTCCATGGAGAGAGAGTCTTTTCTTTATTCATACAAACTATATTTCTTGAACATCTGAGTTACATTTTGGGGATACAGTATGGCCCTCTCAGTCTAGAAATGGAAGATGGAGCCTTACAATCCATGTCTTAAGGCTATATGGAAAGGGTATTTACACCTGGTGATTTGGGACCTCAAAGACAGGTTCCTGGAGGTTCTGCCTGAGCTGTTTTAAGAGAAGAGTTGGTAGGAAAAAGTAGGCAGGATGAAGAAAAGCCACATCATTTTCCAAGCATTGACCAAGTACTGGCAATCTTACGGTAGAATTAAGTGGTCAACATTTCTTATTTGCTAAGGACTACTCTGGGAAATCCCATATCTCTGAGCAAAATGAAATGGCTGGTCATCCTGCTGGAAGTAGGGCATGACAAATACAGTGAAAGATTAAGCTGGAGAAGTTGGCAAAAGGTAGATAAGTATGTCTGCTTTTATCTGAGACTGTTTTACTATTTTAAATATGCTTTTATTTATTTTTAGAGTGAGAGGAGAGGAGAGGAAGAAAGAAGAGAGAGAGAAACAAGAAACATTGATCCACTGCCTCCTGCACATCCTGTACTGGGGACCAAGCCTGCAACCAGGGCATGCCCAGGCTGGGAACTGACCCGGCAAACTCTTGGTTTTGGTGCCAATGTTCAATCACTGAGCCACAGCAGCCAGGCTATCTGAGACTGTTTTACTTTAGATACATGGCTATAGAAAGGTCATGATTGCCCTCTTAGAGTTTAAAACAAGAGAACTTAAGTACCATAATTAAATAATATAGCCCAGTATTCATATCTGAGGGTATCGCAGTGGATAGTCAGAAACAAGTCTGCCCATGCCCAGGGTGGACCAGAAGACTAGAGGAAAAGCAGTCCCACAGACTACAGACATAGAGAGAAGACCTGAGAGAAAATTGGTTCTGAGATTGAT
>NW_006300371.1:1894801-1901607 GCF_000327345.1 Myotis davidii | reverse complement strand
CCCCTCGTCCCTGTGGCTGGAGGCTTCAGTCTTTGCTCCTCTCTCTGGCGGGGGTCTTCAGTCTCCGGCCAGAGCTGCTCCTGTAGCTCCTTCCGTGCCCCACCCTCCCCATCATAGCTTGATCACTGCTTCGCCTGCAGACCTCACAGAAGGGCTCCTGGGTCCCAAGGGAGCTGCCTTGCCTGTAGCCGGACTTTCTGATCACAATCAGGATCACAGGCCACTGGCAAGGCGGCTCCTGGGTCCCAGGGGTGCCGCCTCGCCTTCAGCCCGGCTTTCCGATTGCAATCAGTTAGGGGGTGGGCAAAAGAGGCCCCGGTTCTCTGATCCAGGGCCGCCTTTGCCCTGCCACCTGGCTCTTGCCTGCCGCCTGGGTTTTCTATCACCATTCTTCCCCTTTTGCCTACCATCATCGCACCTACGTATGCAAGTTAACCGCCATCTTTCTTGGAAGTTAATTTGCATATTGCCCTGATTAGCCAATAGGAAGCATAGCGAAGGTATGGTCAATTACCCTTTTTGTCTTTTATTAGATAGGACTAGAGGCCTGGTGCATGAAACTCATGCACTGGAGGGCGTTCCCCTCAGCCCCTCCTGCCCCCTCACAGTCCAGGAGCCCTCAGGGAATATCCTACTGACAGCCGCAGTCTGGGCTCCCTCTGCGGGAAGCGGCCAGGCTGATCAGGGGAAGGCACCACCCCCATCAACCTGCTGCTGCTTCTATTGCCGGCTGCCACAGCTGCCAAGGTGTTTTCATCAACACTCCAGTCCCTTCACCACGAAAAAAATGACAACTTTCTTTAGGCATTTTCAAGATGCCTCTTTCATAGAATATGACATTTCTTTCTTTCTTTCTTTTTTTATCCTCATCTGAGGATATTTTCCCACTGATTTTTTAGAGAACATTGAAGAGAGAGGGAAAGACAGAGAGAAACATCAGTGTGAGAGGCACTTTGATTGTTTGTCTCCTGCATGAGCCCTGACCTGAGACCCAGCCAGGGAGGAGCCTGCAACCTAGGTACATGCCCTTGATCAGAATCAAACCTGGACCCACGGTCCGCAGGCCAAGGCTCTATCCACTGAGCCAAACCAGCTAGGGCAGGATATGACATTTGTTAGCCCCGCCAGCAGTGGACCTTAGTTTTTTCCTCCAGGAGTGAGGTAGAAAAACCCTAGATCACCTTCTGGATTCTTATTTCCCAAGTTACCAAGAACACTGGCAGTGGCGTACAGGGAGATTAACCAATGAGCACTCAGAAAAGGTGTTTCCTCTGCAGCTCCCACGCAGAGGCAGGACTACTGGCGTGCTGAGGCCACAGGGCTGCTGGGGGCCGGACCACCTGCAGGTTTGTGTCTGTCTCCAATCTGCCCCCTGCCCTGTGGTTTGTATCTGTCTCTGCTTTGGCCCCCAGCAGACCAGGGCTGCTGGTGGCTGGGCCGCCCCTCTGCGTGTTGTTCTCTCAGGCTCAGGGCTGCGCCCAGCCCCTCCCCTGAGCTGGTTGTGACCATTACAGTGTCTTGGCCTAATTTGCATATTACTTTTTGTATATATACTAGAGGCCCAGTGCATGAAATTCGTGCACAGGGGATGGGGGGGGGGTCCCTTAGCCTGGCCTGTGCCCTCTGGCTGCCCTGGCCCCTACTGTGGGTCATAGCTCCTCTGCCACAGCAAAAGTTTGGGTCCCATTCTGCCAGGGCACCTACTTAGGTTTCAGGCTGATCCCTGTCGGGGCTGACTGCTGCTCAGGAAGTGACTGAGGACTGTATTCTAGTCATTCGGTGGGGCGCTGGGGTTCCATTGCCAACCTGGCCCACTCTCATCCCCGCTATCCCTGCTCCTACATCAAGGACAACTTCAACTATGGCAGCTGCGTGGCCTCAGCCAGCATACACATCGTATGGGTAGGTCGCCCTCTCCATGGCTCGCCAGGCATGGCTGCTGCACAGTCTCCCCAGAGGCGGATTTCTGGGTTCCCAGGGAGAGCGCCCTCTTTGCCAGACTCCCAGGGAGAGCGGGGTCAGAGGGAAAGCACTTCGTCTGGAGCAGAGCACCCGTCCTGTGCAGGGCTCGCAGGGTTTGTGTCTCCTATCCTGCCCCCAGCAGCCCCAGCACCGAGGTGGTGGGCCTTGGGGCTGCTGGGCGCAGGCCCCCCTGCAGGTTTGTGTCTCTGATCCTGCCCCTAGCAGCCCCAGCACTGTGGTGGAGGGGACCACTGCACTCCTCAGATATACAACCTAACTTTTCATTTAGTGAAAGAATCTTCAATATCCAACCACTAAGTCACAGATGAATATGGAAGACTTATGGAAAAGTACTTGCTAGATTTAACCTGTTTAATTATTGGAAAAATCTCTGGATTACATATATTTCATTTTATAAGGTAGAATTTGTAATGAAAATATTGTCCTGGACCAGATTTAACCAAGGATGAATAAGTGATGTTGAGTGCTTTACACTTTCCCATTGTCATGGGAGAAAAAACCTACTCTCCTTATATAATTGAACTTAAATGATTTTTAGATCAACATATTTCCCTAAAATCTTTAGGATGTCTTTTTCGCCACTCCCCATGCAAAGGCTAGATTAAAAATAATAATAATAATAATAACTCCAAAGAAGTAACAACAACAAAACAAACAAAAAACAAGGAAAGAAGAAGCTCAGTGTGGCATGTTGGGGTGACATGAATATAGCTACTGAGAAACACGAGGCCCAAACCACTACATCCTCTCTTACCAAGCTAATGTGGATAGATTTTCTCTTTTGCAATGGGAAATCAACTAAGGATTACTGTATAATGAAGCACCATAATGATCATCTGAGTAAGGGCAGTGGTATTGGAAAACAGAAAGGAAGGGATTAATTCAGAAGACATTAGGACAATAGAATCATCAGGAACAAGGGGCTGCCTAAATGTGAAGGGGAAAGCTAAGAAGACTTCTTCTAGGTCAGTGATGGCGAACCTTTGACACTTGTCTCAGAGGTGACACGTGTGTCAGAGGTGACACGCGTGTCAGAGGTAACACACGAACTCATTTTTTTGGTTGATTTTTCTTTGTTAAATGACATTTAAATATATAAAATAAATATCAAAAATATAAGTCAAAATGCTGACACACTGAGCTCAAAAGGTTCGCCATCACTGTTCTAGGTGCTAAGGGCTAGGTGTCAAGAAAAACTTCCATCTTCTTTTAAAAAAAATCCTATCTAATAAAAAGGGAATATGCTAATTGTCCCTCACACTGTCCAAAGATGGCGGCACCCATAGCCAATAAGGAGATAATATGCTAATTGTCTTCCATGCCCTCAAAGATGGCAATGCCCACAGCCACAAGATAGTGGTGGCTCCCAGTCCCCTTAGCCCCACTGGGGCAGCATGCACCTTCCTCCGAAGTCCCCCAGTCCCCTCAGCTCCCCAGCTGCCCAGGGCCAGCCCGAGGCACAGGCAAGCCTCAGATGGCAGCTGCCCAGCTGCCTAGGTCTGCCCGAGACTCACGTAACCAGGGCTGGCTGAAGCTTGCACTGCCAGCAGTGGCATTAGCAGAGGTGTGATGGGGGCATCACCTTCCCCTGATCACCAGGTCACCTCCTGCCCCTGATGGTTCCCAGACTGTGAGAGGGGTCAGGCTGGGCTGAGGGACGCCCCCCTCCAGTGCATGAATTTTCATGCACCAGGCCTCTAGTGTTTAAATAAAGAGCTGGATTACTTTAAAAACATATCAAGTTAGTTTTTTTCCTGTTGGGTTTTAAATCGTTAGCAACACTGGATTCCATTTATTGAACACTTTTTAGAAAATAATAACAAAGAGTAATGTATTTTGAATGTCAGTTGGTGAGTCAGAAATTTCTGAAGATCTACAGAGGGACTGTAGGAGGTCTCCAGGGTGCGTCTGGCCCATCTCACTCAGTTACAGGGATCGGGCCTATACCAGCAGTCGGACATCCCTCTGTGGGGGAAAAATACAGATTCTTGCAGCCAAATATCAGATTTTCATTTAGAAATTTAGTGAGGGCTGTGGGAATCTGTATTAAAAACAAAACAAAACAAAAATCTTCTGATAATTCTGATATGGAGCCAGGTGCAGGAAACACAACTCTGTCTTTGGCTAAACACCTAAAACATTTTAAGGAATTTTTAATGAATAAGAATGCTGAATGATGTGATATATAAATAATGGTAAATATGTGGGTGTCAATAAAATTTCATGATTAGAGCATAATTTTGAACAAAAAATTAAGTAGATATATTTGGACACATTTTGAAGTCTAATAAATTTAGTCTCCATTACATTTTTATTTTGAATTTGGAGAAAAATATGATTTTTTTAAAATTTCCTTTGTAGTCTTAAATACCTGCTGTTTAAATGAATTAGACCTTTTATTCGAAATTTTACAAAATAGCTGGAGGAGATTCTTATTTTTCTGTTGCACAAAGGTATTGGCTCATGGAATGGTTATTTTAGTGATGTTAATATTTATCTAATACAAACAATGTGTTAGGTGTTGGCAAACTCTAGTCATTTCACAGTAGATATACTATGGCTTATCTTACTTATGCTTCAATTTAAAAGTTCTTATCGCTTTCTTGGTAAGCCAAGAAATCTTTCTGTGGGTATTTACTCTAAATATTTCAGGCCTGGTATCCTATGTGTTATTTGTCATGAATAACTTTACACCTAAAAGTGAGATGATACAAAAATAGAATAAAAGAACCTTTTAATTTCTTGGAACATGGTATAAAATATTAAGGAAATGAGGGCAATTAGAAAAGGCATTAAGAACAAATTATATTCGTTAAATCCCCTGGCATTATTCCAAATGGAAATTCTTTTGATAAGAGAAAACTATGTGATTTTTAACAAAGAATGAAGAATAGTAGGATGAATCGAGGGTAAATGTTATCTTTTAGAATGGTGAGACATGTATAAAAAGGTGTGTTTGAGCAGAAGTATTTGTGGCTTTTACTGGCTGCGTCCACTTAGACGTCCAAATTAACCAATGTCCTTTACTCTGAAAATTAACCAAGATTCTACCAGGTACCACCCTCTTTGGCTAACAAAAAGGGATCGTTGGGGTGGGAAATTGAAAGGGCTCTCAGCTTTCAGCAAAAACTCTGACAGGTTCATGACAAGAACAGTTAAATTCAAGAAAGTTGAAAGTGACCCCTCCTCACCTCAGAGCTATTTCAAGCTTTCCAAGTACACATCCAAAATTACATCTATTGATCTTTATTTTTCAGGGATAGAAGACACTGGTTTTCAAGAACTTCTTAAAATGTGTGGAGCAGCTGTAAACAATTTTTCTAGACAAATTTTCTTTGGGAATAGAGTTTCTAAAATGGATCAGGAGGTCTTTTCACCCCTGACAATTTGAACAAGCAGATAGACACTGTATTACATGGTTGCCACTGGTCATTAGTTTTCCTAGGCAGGATGACCAAGTGGACTGAGTACAGTCTGAAGGCCAGTTTACAGTCAAGTCTAAATTTAGCATCCCCTATGACTTTCCTATTAACCTTAGACACAAAAATTAAGCCATAGCAGAGTAACCCAGCTGAGTGTATAAAGTAGGACCCATGTCCATCTTCAGATATGTTGAAGGCTTACAGCCTATTATTTTTTGGCTGAAAGAAGGTCAGGAGTATCCCAAATTTAATCAGGAGACTAGAAAGGAATGATTTTACTGGTTAGACTGCAGGAACAGATATGACATCCTGTGGAGAAAAGGGGGCAAGGCTAAAGCTGACAGGACAACTTTTATGGCAGAGAGCAGCAGGGAGTAAGAGGGACATTTCTTAATTCTGTGCTTTCAGTGCAGTGACCCATGAACCACCGAGAACTGGCCTCTCACAGATGCTGCAAGGGAACTCTTTCCAAAAGTTTGAAAGCAGCAGCTTAAGAAGCTGCCAGAATGGAACAACATAAAGCAAGGTTGTGGGATCACTTTTACACCACCTGAGTCCTAAGTATGTCTACACACAACCACCCAGATTTAGTCAGGGAAGATCGGTCTTTAATAACAGAGATGGGGTAAGAAATTAGCACTATATTTCATTATTACCTATAGTAGATGAGGCTCAGAACTATTCAGATTTTGAAACTTTGTGGATGTCTTCTGACAATGTAATAATAAAAAATTTTCCATTAAATTTCTAAATAAACTTTTTACTTTGGAATAATTTTAGTACAGAGTTCATATATACTGTTAGCCATCTTCTCTAAAGTTAACATATTACATAACTTATATTTGTCAAAAGTAAGAAAATAACTTCAGCATATAAATATACTTTATCTAATAAAAGAGAAACATGGTAATTGGCGTACGACCGCTACCCTTCCCATTGGCTAATCAGGGTGATATGCAAATTAACTGTCTGCCAAGATGGCGGCGGGCAGCCAGACAGCTTGAAACTAACATGAGGCTTGCTTGCCTCAGTGACAGAGGAAACCAACGTTCCCTCCCGGACTTGCCGGCCTCAGTGACAGAGGAAACCAACGTTCCCTCCTGGACTTGCCGGCCTCTGAGCCTGCAGTTTAAGAAACTATGTAACAAACATAGAAGCTAAACAAAACCCCAGAAACCTGCTTTAGTCAGTGGGAATTGCAACATTGTAAGCAAAGTCCAAAAACCTACTTTCAACTGCGGAGGTATAAGAGCTGGAGCCAAGCCTCAGAGCTAAAGCTGGCCCAGAATAAAAACAAGACAAAACAAAAGGAGCAGTTGGGAGCTTCAGTCAACCCCAGCCTGAAAACAGCCCTCAGCCCCTCACCCAGACTGGCCAGGCACCCCAGTGGGGACCCCCACC
>NW_006300371.1:1892645-1894755 GCF_000327345.1 Myotis davidii | reverse complement strand
CTCAGCGGAGCTGGAAGGCCTCCCGGCACCGGGAGCAGCATGACAGGGGGCAGTGCCCAAACCCCCTGATTGCCCTGCAGCTCTGTGTGTGACAGGGGGCGTGGCCACAACCTCCCTATCTGCCCTGCTCTCTTCCTGACAGTGGGGAGCTCCCCAACCCCCTGATCACCCTGCGGCTCTGTGCGTTACAGGGGATGGCGCCACAACCTCCCTATTGACCCTGCCTTGAGTGTGACAGGGGGCAGTGCCCCAACCCCCCTATCAGCCCTACCCTGAGCGTGACTGAAGGTGGCATCGCAACCTCCCGATCCGCCCTGCTGTGCATGACAGGGGGCGGCGCCCCACCTCCCCAATCGGCCCTGCTCTGAGCCCGACCAGGGGCTGCACCTAGGGATTGGGCCTGCCCTCTGCCACCTGGGAGCAGGCCTAAGCCAGTAGGTCGTTATCTCCTGAGGGGTCCCAGACTGCGAGAGGGCACAGGCCGGGCTGAGGGACCCCCCTCCCCACCGAGTGCACAAATTTTTGTGCACCGGGGCTCTAGTGTATTAATAAAACAATATACATACTTTATTAAGAAATCACCAATTTTTCCATTAATGCACTTTAACTTTTCAAGGATTTGATTGAAGTACATAGAATTTAGCATGATTTTTTAAAATTACACAGTAATTATTTCAAAAATATATTCTTTTTACCTAAGTAGTGTGCAAGGCAAAATCTCTGCCTTCATAGACATTACAGTATAAAAAGAAAAATAAGCAAAAAAAAAAGGTGTCAATTGGTGTATCTCATGATAAATGATATGACAAGGGGAGGGACAGTGTCATGTGGAAGACTAAGATCTCTTGGAGGAAGTGACACTGAACACTGATTCTGAGATCCTCAAAGGCACTTGGAGGAGGTGACATTGACTCTGAGATCCCCAAAGGCAGATAAGAGTGAGAAGGCAGTTTACAAAAAGTGCAGGAAGCTGTCCCAGGCAGAGGAACATATTTTAGGTGAACCTCTTTTAAATTTCACTAAACTATATACACAAATGGCTTTGAAAGCTACTTTTGTTCAATTTTTCATAAAACATATTTTTATCCTGTTACAATGCTAAAAATGTCAATTATTAAACATTGGCATAGGTGGTTATGGGTAACTTTATAGGTATTTAGATTCTTTAGCCTAAATTGTCTTATTATTTAGTCTTAATGGTGGATGCATAATCCTGTACTGTCTCTTAGTTTTCTATTTTAATATATTTTTGTGTATTATTTTAATGTTAATATTTTATCACAATTATTTTAAACTACAGGCCTGGTGTACAGATTCGTGCACCAGTGGGGTCCCTTGGCCTGGCCTGCAGGATTGGGCCAAAGTCACCGTTCTGACATTCCCAAAGGTGCCTGGAATCCAAGAGGGTGCAGGCCAGGCCGAGGGTCCCCACTGATGTACAATCAGGCCTGTGGAGGGACGCGGGAGGTTGCCCAGCCAGGGAGGGATCATGGGAGGGCTTCAAAGGGACTGTGGGAAGGCACCAGAGGGACTGTAGGAGGGCTCCAGGGTGCATCTGGCCCATTCACTCAGTCCCAACTGGCTGGACCCCAGCAGCAACCTAACCTAACCGGTCTTCCCCCTGGTGGTCAGTGCGCATCATAGTGATTGGTTTATTGGTTGACTGTCTTCCCCCTGCTGGTCAGTGCACGTCATAGAGAGCGGTCGAGTAGCCTTAGCATATTACCGTATTTGCCGGCGTATAAGACGACTGGGCGTATAAGACGACCCCCTAACATTTCCACTCAAAATACAGAGTTTGTTATATACTCGCCGTATAAGACTACCCCCTCTTCCGCACACCTTCCACACACCAAATAAAAGGTAAAACAATATCAGATTTGATTTTAACATTTTAATTTATATTCAAATGCTTATGACATGCAGGAAAACTGTCACAAGGCTGTATGTAATCAAACATATACATAAAACAGTGCAAGTTTATTACCGGTAAACATACCGGTAATTCACTAAAGAAAACACACTCTATAGACTGGTACCGTAGATGCTTCTCAGGAACACAGGCAAGCAGCCCACAACCTAGAGGGACTGTCAATGATAGAAGAAAGAT
>NW_006300371.1:1891531-1892299 GCF_000327345.1 Myotis davidii | reverse complement strand
GGGCAACCAATAGATGTGTTTCTCTCATATCAATGTTTCTCTCTGTCTTTCCCTCTCTCTTCCACTTTCCCTAAAAATCAATAGAAAAATATCTTCAGGTGAGGATTAACAACAACAAAAAAGAATATGCACTCTTTTTATTACTTAACATTTATTCAATGAGACATTCATTAAAAAAAAATTCTATATGTATGTATTTATATATGAGCTAGAGGCCCAGTGCACGAAATTCGTGCATGGGGTGGGGGGAGGGTGCCCTTATCTCAGCCTGCACCCTCTCCAATCTGGGACCACTCGAAGGATGTCCTACTGCCAATTTACAGGGATCGGGCCTAAACCAGCAGTCAGACATCCCTCTCACAATCCGGGACTGCTGTCTCCTAACCACTCACCTGACTGCCTGCCTGCCTGATTGCCCCTAACCACTCTGCCTGCCAGACTGCTCAACCGCAACTGCCCACCTGTGCCAGTGTGCTCACAACCAACAACCCCCTGCCAACCTGCTCATCCCCAAGTGCCGTCCCCATTGGCCTGCTCATCCACAACTGCTCCCCTGATGGCCTGTTCACTCCAAATTGCCCCCCTTCCGCTGTCCTGATCACATCCAACTGACCCCCACTGATGGTCTGCTCGCCTCCAACTGGCTCCCCTGCTGGTCTGCTTACCTCCAAAGGCCCTGCCCTCCATCAGCCTGATCACCCACAACTGCCCTCCCATCTTGGCCTCTAACCACCTCTACCTCGGCCCCGGAACATCTGGAAGTTCTCC
>NW_006300371.1:1876584-1890223 GCF_000327345.1 Myotis davidii | reverse complement strand
CTTGGTGAGGTGTGTGTGTCTTTTTGCATCTGGTCACACACCCTTCAGGGGTGGGGTCCCCACTGGGGTGCCTGGCCAGTCTGGGTGAAGGGCTGAGTGCTGTTTTCAGGCTGGCAAGTGACTGAAGCTCCCAACCGCTCCTTTTTTTCTTTTTCTTTTTTATTCTGGGCCAGCTTTAGCTTTGAGGCTTGGCTCCAGCTCTTAGGCCTCCACTGCTGAAAGCAGGATCCGGGCCTTTGTTTACCTTCTGTATTTGAAACCATGTTGCGATCCTGCTGGCTGAAGCCCGGCAACTAAAGCAAGTTTCTGGGGTTTTGTTTAGCTTCTATATTTGTAACATAGTGGCTTAGAATTGCAGCTCAGAGGCCGGCAGTGGAAGGCGGGGGACGTTGGAGTCCTCTGTCACTGAAGCAAGCAAGCCGCATGTTCGCTTTAAGCTGTCTGGCTGCCGGCCGCCATCCTGGCTGGCCCTTAATTTGCATATCTTGCTGATTAGCCAATCGGTAGGGTAGTGGTTGTACGCTAATTACCATGTTTCTCTTTTATTAGATAGGATAGAGGACTGGTGCATGGGTGGGGGTTTGCCCTGAAGGGTGTCCTGGATCAAGGTGGGGGTCCCCACTGGGGTGTCTGGCCAGCCTGGGTGAGGGGCTGAGGGCCGTTTTCAGGCTGCTCACAGCCCCTTCAGGCTGGGGGTCCCCACTGGGGTGCCTGGCCAGCCTGGGTGAAGGGCTGGTGGCTGTTTGAAGGTTGACCACAGCTCCTGGTGACCCGAGCTCTTAGCATATTAGGCTTTTCTTATGCAGGATATAATATGCAAATTGACCGAACAGCAGAATGACATGAGGAACGACTGGTCTCTATGATTCTCACTGACCACCCGGGGGCAGACACTCAATGTAGAAGCTGCCCCCTAGCCTGCAGGCACCAGATCAGTCAAGTCAGGTGCCAGTGTGGGCCCTTTGATCACCCCACTGGTCGCCCCACAGATCAGCCCTGATTGCCAGCCAGGCCTTGGGACCCTACCCATGTACAATTTCATGCACTGGGCCTCTAGTAGGATTATAAGCCCCTAGGAGGAAATAACCTATTATATATCTCAAAATTACTAATTTAACTCCATATACCAATGGTCCTTGGTAAATACTGTTTAACTATTTTTCTCTTAGTAAATTTGGGAAGCAGGTAAATACTGTTTGACTATTTTTCTCTTAGAATTTGAGAAAAGCATATATGTGTGTGTAAGTTTTGGAGAGAGAAAGAGAGAGTAATAAAAGGTAGCAAACTAAGGAATTAGAAATACCTTAATTTCTTACAACTTCCCATGAAAATTTCAATGAAGATACCCACATAATGTTCATAAGCTATAAGCCAAATCATTCCTAGAATGACATTGTAGTTGGAAAAATATACATATACATAGACATACAAATATATTTCATGTTTCCAAGTAATTCTTGAAACAACTAAAATCCTTGGCATGTATTTCTTATAGAAAGATGGCTATGTATATACAAACCTCAATATTTCCCATTTCTTTCTTTTTGCTTTCATATGTCACAACTGTTCAATTTACTTTCAGAAATTCCTATTCTCAACTGAAAGAATTGTATTCAACTGCCAACAACTGTAATGAATCTGAGATTTTATTCTAATTTCCAGCTTAAAAGGTAGACTCCAGAGTTTTATGAATGCTTGGCAGAAGATATGGGTCTTTTGGGTCAGAGATGAAGAGCACATTGTTACAGCGTAATAGTCAGAATGTCCACATTATGTGTGCATTTCCTAAGTCTCAATTCCAAAGAAGTGACACAAGAATGCTACATAACAAACCACTGGGTTCTATGATAGGAAAGGAACACTGAACGCAGGGAGCTAAAATATTGTATAATGTCCTAATCCTTTGCCCTGATGAAAGACATTATCTCTCTTTTCCTGGACATTAAACACACACCCCCTTTGCTCCAGAGGGAGACACGTTCTTCATCCACCAAGGCTATCCACTATCTATATGTTATTTCAAGCGTAGTCTAGAACAACTACAACAAAAAGAAAACAATCTTTGCTTATTCACAAGACATGCAAAAATGTGAAGCCGCCATTGGTGAATTGTCTTTTTATAATGACCTCTTCCCAATGTGCCTTTTACTGTTTTCTTCTTCCCTCCATCTTCCTATTAGTTCTCAAACACACAGCTCAGTGCTCTATTGGGCAAGGCCAGGCTCTCTATGAAGAGCCATGAGACAAAGATATCTGTGTGTGTGTGTGTGTGTGTATTGTGTGTGTTAGGGAGAAATAGAGATACCCACAAACTATAACTTTGTATATATTATACAGAAAGAAGATACATGTGGCAATTGAAAAATAGATATGAGTTTATACAACAATTAGGAAGAATTTTTATTAACTAGAGGTTTTAAAAGGTATGTTTAGGAAAACTGTTTTTGGTACAACACACATTATGTGAAAAAACATAAAAATAATAATGCTATACATCCATCCCTTATTCTGACACCCAGGCAGCTTATCAGAAGAACTACTGATCCAGAAATTCAGACAGCATCTCCCTAGCACAGTGATCCAAGAGAGGCAGAACCAAATCATGTTTAAGAACGAAACACTGAATTCAGAACGCTTGGTCTAACAGAATTTGCCAGTCATTGAAGTGTACTGGGTATTATTGTACTCAGATATAAAATAGCAGTAATTGTCCATGCCGTACTGGAATATTGGGGAGATAAAATGAACTAATAAATAAAATGCATTTAGTACCACACCTGCAGGATAAATGCTTAAGATGTGTTAACTAATTACCTACTGAAACAGCCAGTGTAATCACAACACTTCTCCATTATCCCTATATCATCCCAATCACCCTCCTACCTTTCAAACAAATGATTCTATATTTATACTGACATTACAAATTCTCAGTAGACTTGTATCTTGTGACTCACCAATCTTGGGAGCTTTGTGCCTGCAAAACATAAGATGTATTTAAAAGAGTAAAAGATATCCGTAATGTCTAGTGGTGTTTAATGCAATACAACTTACTCCTAACTAAAAGAAACTTATTTGTTTCTATTTAAAAAATCAATTCCATTTTCTCAGTAATTTGAGTTATATTTATTAATTTATATGTTTTCACTCTTTTAAGGCGAAATGATTTAATCATATAGAAAAGTACTGTTGATGAAATAATGAACTCTCAGCCAGCTTGAACGATCTCAGATCTACTACTCCCAATCTCAGATCTCTCAGTTATATCCCAAGTTACTCCCCATATGCAAACATATTTTGAAAGAAATCATCGACATTCTAATGATTTCTTCTACATATACCTAAGTATGATAATCATATCTAACATGATTAAACTTTTTATAAACTGATTCATACTATTCTATATCTTTAGCAAGCCATTTCAGTATTTGAAATTTTACTTCAAAAATGTGTTTATTTGTTATTTTATTAATTCTATATTTCTCTATTATATTTTTATTCTAATGCCATTTATACATTTGCTACAGTGTTACTGAGATATAATCACTCTATAAAATCTGTACTTATTGAATGTATATAAAAAATGAGTTTGGACTTATGCATATAGCCATGAAACCATCACCACAATCAAGGCAATAAATATATCCATCACCTTTAAAAATGTCTCATGCTTCCCTCTTTTTTATGATAAGAACACTGAACAAAATATTTAAGTTCACAATATAGTATTGTTAACTATAGGCACAACCTTGTACATTTGCTCTCTGGAACTTCCTCATTCTGTATAACTGAAACTTCAGAGCATTGAACAATTTCCCATTTACCCCCCAAAGCTATCATTCTATTCTCTGATTCTATGAGTTTGATTATTTTAGGTAACTCATACCAGTGGAATCATGTAATCATTGCTTTCCTATGACTGTCTTATTTCACTCACCATCATGCTCTTCAGTTTTACCATTTTGTCACATGTGGCAGAATTCCCTTCATTTTTAAGGTTGAATAATATTCCATTGTAGGTATATTTCACATTTCTTTATACACTTATCCACTGATGGACATTTAAGTTGTTTCTCTATCTTGTTTATTGTGAATACTATTGCAATAAATATGGGAATGCAGTAATCTCTTCAAGATCCTGATTTCAATTCCTTTGTATACATATACAATAATGGAATTTCTGGTAGTTTCATATTTTAGGGACCTCTATACTGTTTTTCATACTGACTGCACCATTTTATAGCTCACCAACAGCATACAATTCCATTCTTCATTTCTAAACACAAATTTCAGAAAAAAATTGAAGCACTGAAGGTGTAACAATAATACTAATATCAAAATGTGGTTCAGTGAACACACCTTAGAACATAGAGCATTGCATATTTATTATAAACTAGAGGCCCGGTACACAAAATTCATGTGCAGGTACGGTCCCTAGGCCTGGTCCAAGCAGGGCCATCTTCCCTGGCTACCTGCAGCCATCCCCGCCCCTTCACTGCCACCCAACCCCAGTTCCTCATTCACCATCAGGTAATTGGAGCCTGATGGCCAGGGGAAGGGACTGAGAAGTCAGCCTTTACCACCCCCTCCCCGCTCCACCCCCATCACGTGTTGCTCTCTGTTTGTGGGGCGACTGACAGGGTGGGGACCTTAGCCTGGTGCACCTCCATCCCCCATCACCCACCCCTGATTCCCCATTCACCATCAGGCAATCATAGCCTGCTGGCAGAGGAAAGAGACCAAGAGGTGATCAGTGTGCTTCATAGTGACTAGTCAAGCAGTCCTTCTGGTTGTTCCGCCATTAGGGTCAATTTGCATATTACCCTTTTGTTATATAGGATAGAGGCCTGGTACATGGGAGGGGGCCAGCTGGCCTTCCCTGATAGGAGCCCTGGATTGGGGTGGGGCTCCCCACTGGGGGGGCGGGGCCAGCCAGAGCAAGGGGCCGCAGTCATTCTCATCTCTGGTTGTTCAGGTCATTCTGCCATTTTGGTTGCTGGGCTTTTATTGTATAGGATATGTAAACACTATATTTTCTCTACTGATGAAAGAATATTCTAGCAAAACTAAGGCCAGGTATATAAAAATGATCAGCATAAAAATGTCTTAATGGGAGTTAAGTATATATTGTTGGAAGATAATAATGACATTTAGCCCTAGTTTGAGAATAGCTTTCTCCAGAGGGGGGAAAAAAGCTATTTAAGAAAGGGTAGAAATACAAAGAATAGTCTCTTAAAGATTGGATGCTGAAAGCTACATTTTTTCACCTTCTCTACTATGCAAAGAAGAATTAGACTTTGTCTATGCTACAACAAAAATAAAGACCTTTACATACACAGATCCTGAGCCCAGGAGAACAGAATAAAATAACTGAGAAGTTCAAAGAATTAATCTATGAACCGAGCATATCTATTCTAGGAAAGGTAATCTGTCAGGATCCAGGTGTACAGTCAGGGGAGGGAGGTGCAAATGGAAATAAATAAAAAAAACTCTATTTGCAAATATCAACCAGAACACATGGCTTAATTTTGAATAATTAAAAGTACTCTGGTCTTTTTAAACTATCCCACAAAAGAAACAACTTATATATATTACATAAAATAATATAATAGTAATATTTTAGAACGCCTATTTATTTTCATCAGATATGATGACAGCTAAAATTACGTATTAAATTTTTAATTAATTAAGTAGGGACCAAAACCTTCTATATACTGTCATAAGAGATGTACACAATACAGATAATGCAGAAAATATAATAGTTAAAGCATGTGCTAACCTACAGCAGCTTAGCACAAGTGAAAAAGAAGAGAGAGTAACACTATTAATATCAAAGTAGAATTTAAGATAAAAGTAAAAATGAAAATATTCCTAAAATATACATAATAATCATAAAACTCTATTCCCTAAAAGCACAGAATTAAAAGGCATCTTTAAGAAGCTACTCAGAATGTTAGGTTTGAGAGAAACACAATTCAGGTGATATAATTAGTAGCTATTGACAGATCATTTAGGACATGGTCTGGATACACACACACACACACACATACATTATAGAGAATAGCTATGTATTTTTAATTCTATCTTTAAGTGCCCTTGAACCATACATGCTACAAAAACCTCAATAAATATTTTAGGTAAGAACTGAAGAACAAACATTTTCTAAATGCCATGCAATAAAACAATGAATATATGATAAAGAGCTAACTTAACTGTTAACTGAGGATGTCAGGACTTGTTCTTGGCAAAATTTTATAAAACAGATAAATATAACTTCATTAAACTTTGACATACTAGTACGGGGAGACTGATAATAAACAAAATAAGGGAAAAAATATATAGTTTGTTACACAGAGATGAGATATACAAAGAAAAAAAACAGGAAAGAGCAAGAGTATAGTTGTAAATGAGAGTGAGCAGAATAGCTTTCACTGTGAAAATGGCGTTTGAGTAAAGAAATACCTGAAGGAGGTACAAGATCATTCAAGGCAGCAGAAGTAATTCAAGCATAATTAAGAGAAGTGGAATAAAACATTTTTAAGATAAAAACTGAAAAAAAAATGTTGTCAAATTATGATTTTAAAAGTTTCGTGTTTGGGCAGTTTATGATTTAAAAATGATCCTCATTAAATATTCTTAGCACCCAAGGAGCTCACTATAAGTGAAAAGTATATATATGATTGAAATGTAAGTATTATATTAAAGGAGGAATTACCTAATTCTCATGTGACTGTCCCCAGGTGGTTTCCAGAGAGGTGATATTTAAGTGAAGACATGAAGCACAGATAGGAGTTGGGAAGTAATGCCACTTTTTAGACACAGGATGTTGAAACATGTGAATGCACAGAGATGAAGAAGCCTGGATGTGTCTAATGTCACATGGCAGAAGTTAGGCATGCTGGATACCAGTCTGCTTAATTTGGAATCTACTGAGGAATGAAAGAGCATTTTAAGCAAAATTAATTCTTCATGCCAATTAATCTATATTTTAGGAATATCTATGGAGGTTTGATTGAAAGAGGGAAAACATGATAAAATAAGAAGTATAGATAAGTCCTAACCAGTGTTGCTCAGTGATTAGAACATCAGCCCACCCACTGAGAGTCAGGGCTTCCAAGCCCTGTCAGGGGCTCTTCCCTAGATTTCTGGTTCACTCCCCCTCCTGGCCTCCAGTTGGGGCATGTGCAAAAGACAACCAGTCCATATGTCTCTCTCACATCGATCATCTCTCTCTCTCTCTCTCTCTCTCTCTCTCTCTCTCTCTCTCTCTCTCTTCCCCATCTTCTGTCCCTTCCACCTCTCTGAAGAGCAATGGAAATAATGCCCTCTTATGAGAATAACAAAACCAAAAAAAAACCCAAAAACAACAAAAAAAGGATGATAAAAGGCTGTATATGTGGTCTTGATAAGAAATGATAAAGACATGACCTGAGTAGTAACTAATGGAGTATGTTCATTAAAAATGACAACCAGCCCTACCTGGTTTGGCTCAGTGGATAGAGCGTCGGCCTGCGGACTGAAGGGTCTCAGGTTCAATTCCGGTCAAGGGCATGTACCTTGGTTGCGGGCACATCCCCATTAGGGGGGGTGCAGGAGGCAGCTGATCGATGTTTCTCTCATCGATGTTTCTAACTCTCTATCCCTCTCCCTTCCTCTCTGTAAAAAATAAAATATATTAAAAATGACTACCAACGTCTTCATGCTGAAGATCCACCTCTGCCAGCACTATTGTGATCTCCAGTGTGAACCTAGACACTGCCACAGGTGATTTTTCTATAGTGAGTCTTCCTTTACCGAACTCTCACATCAGGACAAGCCATGATAGAACCTCCATTTGTTCCTCAGCCATTTATACCACCATATTTCATTCAGCCTGTTTAAGCAGCTCCTTGATTTCTAGCAAAGAAATGAAATGAAATCCTGTACATCTACTTGACTAGGTCTGGACACTATCTGAGAGACCTCTAACACCTGGCTATGATTCTCATTTCTTCTTATTTTTCTGAAACACAGGCCTTAGATTTATCTAGAGACATTCATGGAAACTCCTTGTGGCCACATTATATCCAGTCAAAGAAAATAACCTATAATGTCAAAACATATGTAGTCATGGAGTGGGAGTGTCACACTATAAGCAAAGATGTGCAGGCATGCTTTGGATTACGATAGTAGTCATGGTTCATCTTTCCACTGACACTGACCATCTAATAATCAATCTCCTCTAAAAGGACCCTGCCATGACCGTAACACTGCCACCATGTCCCTATGCTTTCACTGGGAAGGAAATATTTAAGATATGTGAAAGCATTATTCACCAAATAGGGGTATAATGCTGGGAATTCAGGAATCAAACAAAGGGGAGAACCACATAATTTCTAATGTCCCTTCCAATTCTTTGATTATATGATAAGCTATCTGTCTTGTAAAACAATACAAATTTACTCTTGGGCATGGTTAAAAATATATCTACATATATCACTGCCATAATTTTCCAGGAAATAGAAGCCGCACAAGCTGTAACCAACTCAACATGCCAAGGGGTTTAATGTGATGTATGGCCCTACTCATTGGACTAGACTATTTTATTGCATTCCCCAATATCAGCAGGCTGTCAAGAGCTGAGAATATGTTAAAGCTACCTTAAGCACAAAACATTGAAGAAGAAGATGTTTAGTGTTGTAACCTCTTTCTCCTACCTGCATTCCCCAATGCACCCCACTATTTACAAAGTTGTACTTACTTTACCTTAATTTGGGTACTTGTTAACACCTCTTTTTATTTTTCTTTGTTGCATGAATTTCCATTCCTACTATACAAGAGTATTATTTCTCCTTTCAATGCAATTTTTATATCTATTGAAGACATACATGCATGGTTATAGATAAGTCAAATAGTTCTCCAAGGCTAAAAATAAAATGTAGCTGTTCCCTAGCCCCCTGTCCCCAAGGTGATTATCTGCTTTTCTGTTTCTAAATAATATGCTTATTGGGCTGTTTCTCTCTCTTTTTCCCCCCTGTAGATATTATCTGTTGATGTCCTACTACTAAGGAAATGGAGGACTTTACCTTTTTTTACTCCTTCCTTGCTTTCTCTCCTCTCTCCTCACACACAAGATTCCTACACTTTATTCCTCAATATAGTTATGTCTGTGTTTATAATCAATATTAGTATTCACTACTGCCTCTACTTCTGTATTTCTTGATCATATTTTCACACTATTGCATGTAATTATTATTCTATATTCAGCCCTAAACTTTCAGGCATTAAATACATTAAAAAACATCAAGTACTTCAGAGACTGACTTTCAAATACCCTGTTTTTAACCCTCTGTACCTTAACTTTTTAAAATGATTGGTACTTCTGATCGTTTTGCTTTCTGGCATTCTGTAGTGTGAACCTGCTCGCACCTGAATCTTCCCTGCCTCCTAAACTACAACCCTGCCTCCCCCCCCTCCCCCATTCACCCACACCAGCTTACTTGTTTCCAGCTTCTTAACTTTTATTGCTATCATCTCTTCTATCCTCTTTTCTTTCCCTCTTGACTTAAGCCTTTGAAAAAATCCTTTTTAAACGTCAAAGTTTATTCTTTTTCTTTTTAAATTGCAAATCTTCTACCCAGTACGGAGCTTGATTCTCTCTCGTAATAATTGTCCGTTTTCTGTGGCAAGTCTTTGATTGGGCATCATACATACCCATTTCTTTACATAAATATTTCATTTACTGTTTCCTCATTTTTCATGAGCATAGGTTACTAGAGTAGGCAATAAAATTCAATTGCTCTAGTGCCCACAATATTTGAAGGTCCTACTTATAAAAAGAGTTAAATAAAATTCAGTACCAAGAAATGTAATAATAGATAATATTATCAAACATTTTTTTTATTGTAGGTACTGTCTGAGAGTGTTTTATAGACTAACTAGGGGCTCAGTACACAAAATTCTTGCATAGAGAGGAGGATCCCTAAAACCAGGCCTGTGCCCTCTCACAATCTGCGATCCCTTGCGGAATGTCCAACTGCCAGTTTAGGCAGTTGATTCCCCTGGACATAGGACTGGCAGTCAGACATTCCTCTCACAATCTGGGAAGCTGCATGCACCAGTGACCATACTTTCCATACAGGTGAAAGGCATCTTGCTGTTGTACAGGCAGCTACATTTTTTGCCCTGATAATAAAAAGTAGTACATAACATGATCCTCCTGGGGCAGTAGTACCATTTCCCCATCTTATGGGTGGAAAAACTGAAGCAGAGAGAAGTTAAGTAACTGGCTTTGTCACATAGTTATAAGTGTCAGAAGCAGGGCTGACCACAAAATGTGCAAGCCAGAGTCCATGTATGTCATTGCTGCATCATCCTGCTTTTTAATTGTTAGAGTAACCTTGCCAGGTTTTAATTTTTAAATCTAAGAGACTGTTCCTAATATATAGGGTAGGGTCCCTAGGCCTGGCTGGTGATCAGGGCGATCTGTGGTGCAACCGGCAGGGTGATTGGGGGGTCTCTGCTGGCACACGCCTTGGCTGGCAGCCTAGCTCTGCCCACTAGCCGGTCCTGAACAAGAGAAGCTCCTGCATAGAGTGTCTGCCCCCTGATGGTCAGTGTGCACCATAGCAACCAGTCATTTCACCATTCAGTCGACTTACATATTAGGTTGATTCCTGTGGGCTTAAACCCGCAGGCGGACATCCCTCCCCCCATCCGGGACTGCTGGCCCCCAACTGCTCACCTGCCTGCCTGCCTGATTGCCCCTAACCGCTTCTGCCTGCCAGCCTGATTACCCCCTAGCCACTCCCCTGAGCCTGATTGACGCCTAACTGCTCCCCCGCAGGCCCGATCACCCCAACTGCCCTCCCCTGCTGGCCTGAGTGCCCACAACTGCCCTCCCCTGCCGGTCATCACAGACCCTTCTGCCACCATGCCCCAGCGGCCCAGAGCTCACAGACCTTTCTTGCCACCACACCCCAGCAGCCGGGGCCCACAGATCGCTCCTGGGGCCCACAGATCTCTCCTGGGGCCCACAGATCTCTCCCACCTGCCAAGCCCCAGAGGCCCTGAGCCCACAGACCCTTCCCGCCTGCGTGCCTCAGCGGCCCACTGTTCAGTCTCCATCCTGGTCAAGACGGCCCTTGGCTATTATTAGTATAGATGATTAATTCACTTAATTTTCTTGGCAACCACAAGATATCAGAGCTTTTAGTCTTTATCTTTTCCATTTAATAAAAAATGATTGTTTAGAGCAGGGGTCCTCAAACTTCTTAAACAGGGGCCAGTTCACTGTCCCTCAGACTGTTGGAGAGCCAGACTATAGTTTTTTAAAAAAAACTATGAACAAATTTCTATGCACACTGCACATATCTTATTTTGAAGTAAAAAAAACAAAACTGGAACAAATACAATATTTGTCTTTGCATGTGGTCCACGGGCCGTAGTTTGAGGACCCCTGGTTTAGAGTAACTAATAAATAAAATCTGATATATTTTTCACATTTTTATATCTGATTTCTAATTTTTCTGCCTTTGAGAAGTTTGGGACCTGATTCTCACATATTTATTGTCAGTCTTATTACCTCTGTGGGACTATTAAAATAACAGATGGCTCTGACCTCATCCTACCACTCAGGAATTTGATAGTTAAGATTATTTGCTAATTTGTCACAAGATATAAATAATATGTCAAAATATCTGACTAGCCAACACATAGATTGTTTATATAAAATATACCAGTCTTAATAAACATGTACACATTAAATTTATAGATATTGGATATCTTGGATGAAAAATAATTTATCGTTATTATCCTACTATATGTCAAAAGCAGCACAGTGATGTGGTTCAAGTCAAAGCTCTGCTATTTTCTAGCTGTATAATATTCAGAAATTTATGTAGCCTCTCTTATTTCAGTTTATTCATCTGTAAAATGGAAGTAGTGATGCCATCCTCATAGAGCTGTATGGATAAAAGATGTTAATCTTACATGAATAACATTTGGAACATGATTTGCCATATAATAAGTGTTGACCATGACCTAAACTATTGGCAAACCTCATCGTAACTCTATGGTTTCCAGAGTAATAATCTTTTCAAAACTTCCACTGTCAGTTACATTAATTGAGTAACATATCAATTGTGAAAGAAAGTTGTCTTCTCATAATATTCTAAGTCAAAAAATATAGAAATGATGAACTTTAACAGGTTAGTGGACCCCTAATCTTTCTGTTTTGAATAAATACTCTGAAAAAAAATGTAGCTCTGAAAAATAAGAACAGTTTATATTACAATTTTATATTCAAAAATTATCTCCAATGTTAATACTTGAGGATATTTTTGAAGTTGAATACTATTTTTAATCATACCAAATCATGCTCAGCACACATTGGTTATGTATGATCTTGCTCCTCCAAGGTCTCTCAGCCTCATATTTTACTATTCATTCTTGCACTATGTATACCTGCCACACAGGATTTATCTGTTTATTCACCATGCTATTCTGGCTTCAACCCTGAGCTTTCATGTATATTGTTCTCTCAAACTGGAATGTCTTCCCTTCTTACCCTTTACATAGAAAATATTAAAACTGAGGGTCCTGATTTAATGTATGATTTTGATTTAATATGTAGGTTCAGTTTCTTCCTAGCATGCCCTGTAAGCCTTGGCCCTTTCCCTTAAAAGTCATTAACCCCCTGCAGCAGTCAGAAACAATGGCCATGCCTCTGTGGATGAAAGGAGCCACATGCCAACCTGACAAGCTCAGGGAAGGCCTGCATGGCAGTCTCACAAACTCAAAAACCTAAAGTAACCACAAAGAATGACCTGAAATTAAACTTTAACTAAAAGCAGTTATGGAGGGTAGGCACCTCCTAGGCCTACCCTGACAAGGTCAATCTTTACCTTAACCGAGCTTATTGTCTTTTTGCATCTATGACAACATGTAATTGAAATGTCTGGTTAACTTGTAACTTCCCTTTTTTCCGGACCCCTCAGGGCCCAGCCAAATGCCCTGGGCAGGAGGACAGATGACCACAAATTCCTTCATTGTTATGTTATTATTATCATGTTAATTATTGACTGTTAACTATCCTGTACCCACCTAAGCAAAAGAAGTATTGTCCATCATTTTATTGTATCCAATCCTAGAGATTTCCCCACTTTGCTTTCTCCCACCTCTCTAATTTATCACCAGTGGATTTCATGTAACCCACCCACATCTCCTTTGATTGCAGTGCATAAAAATAGATGAAAAACTGCCATTCTCTGGAGTATTATCTCAATCCATTGAGATTCTACTTTCCTGCAATTGTCAACAGTTTGGCTCAAATAAACTCACAAAAATTCTTTACAGGATTGAATGTTTTTACCTTAACATCTGGAACCTACACACCATTGAGGAGTAGGATCTTTAGAGTATGAGCTTCCCATCTCCATATTGGCCAGTTCAATATTAAGCCATTTTTTTTCTATCCTGGAAATGCACCAGACAAACAATGGGTCCGTGCTGCCTGTCATTACTTGGGCCAGTTAAGCAGAGACAGGGCTGAATGATTGTGAGTTAATTCCAATACTGCAGGCAGTGCTGGAGAGCAGCAGGTCATCCACAAAAATCTGCTCTGCAGCCCACCAAAAACCGGTGCTTATATTGGTAGAAGTAC
>NW_006300371.1:1866759-1876454 GCF_000327345.1 Myotis davidii | reverse complement strand
TTGTGCATTTCTTTGGGTCAGTGCACACAGGCAGGTAGGCGCCCCCAAAACAACATTGGGGTTCTGGCAACATTAGTCGCCTGGGAGTTTTGCCTGTTATAAATCCAGGCTTAAGATTTTCTCTCCACTTATTGTCTTGATTTTACAGGAAGGGGAAAAAAACCTTTTTTGTCATTAAAAAAGTCAAGATGTTCTTCTAGCTAAAATTATTTTGATCTGTTCTCTAAAATGCTCGAAGTAAAGGAGAAAATAAATCGTGTTTTTATAGATGTATGACCGAGAAGAGCTTTGTACCCTACAAAAGTTATTCAAAGTTCCAAGTAACTCTTCCATAACAAAAACCCACCAGGCAAATGACCCCCTTTTTCTGTGTGATAATCTGACTGTGTAAGAAAAAAAAATCACTTATGAATGCTTAAGGGAAAAAGTCAGCATCAATAGGCTTTTATGGTTAACCAATTGTCACTGTTGTACAGTCTTGTAAACATGCAGATGAGACAACTGGGATTCATTTTAGAGATCATTAGAAAAGAGCTGAGATGGACTAAGTGAAATTTTAAAAGTCAATACTTAATCAGGAGCACACATGCCAAAAGAGAGAATGGTATTTTCATCTGACAAACTAAATATCAGCTCCAGGACCATTACTGTAAAGCAGAGTTGATTCTATAACTCCCAGCACACTCAGACAAAAATTTACCACTAAAGTCTAATTTGATTTCCTTATCAGGCAATTAGTATATTATTAAAAATTCACGGCAGAGTCAATCTCCTGTTGATTTGCATAATTAAGTTACCTTCTTAAGTAAGGGAATTTTATTCATTTCTGGGGCAGATTTTGAAGGATGGAAGAGTTTTTTACATCATAAACCAAGTTACCCATGGCCATATAGATATATATGTGTTGTGGGTTTTGGTTTTTTTTGTTTTTGTTTTTTGTTTTTTTTTAGTTTTAATCTTTTATAAAGGTCAAACTGTCAGATTCTGGCAAGAGATGCCCATTTTTTTTTTCTATTCTCTTATCTGCTTGCTTACTCTCTCAGAAATATCTGTAAATAAACAGCTATTTTTTAATATATTCTGAAAGCATACTTAGTGCATCCCGAGAAGGTATTTGCTGCCTGTCACTCGGAAAAGGAATAAACATTAGTGAAAGCCAAACCTCATGAGGTTTATAGGATTGGTATCAATAAGAGTAAAAACAGAGTTTTCCAGATTGTATTTAAATCGCCTGAGTCCACAATGTTTGGCTAAGGCTTCCCCTTTAGATTTTGCTGTTGTTAATACTTTTGCAAGTAAAAAACAGTTGCTTGTGGGAATTCTGATTTGGATCTTAGATCCAGAAAACTCAGAAGTATGAAGTAATTTTTTAAAAGGTTAATTTTAGTGATTATGAAGCAGTTTATGGGAGGAAAGTTTTCCTTGACTCTCTTAGGGTCCCTGGCTGGGTCTGAAAATTAAACTGAAAAGACAGATTATCAGGAGTAAAGCATACAGATTTCATTGAATTTTTTTACATGTACATGGGGGCCTTCACAAGAGATGAAAACCCAAAGAAGTAATCAGAGAAGGAAGCTTTTATAACTAAGAAATAGTACATTTGTGAAGAATTGACAAGACAAAGGAATTTGGAAAAGGGGCAATGAATGATAAAGTTAACTGGGGAGATAAGGGATAGTTTAACAAGGTTTATTATACAGCCTTCTGGGTTCTAAATCCCCTCTCTAGTCATAAGGATGTCACATATGCTGCCAGCACAGAGAGGGAAACTTTCATATGGGAAATGTATCTCCTGTTTTTAGGAAAGAAGGGCAAGAGTGGGGCCAGAGGTCAGAGTGACCTTTTTGCTTCTTTGTCTCAATTCCTTCATCTGACGGTATTCAATATGCCAAGGTGCCATACTTTGTGGTAGTATTTCCTGAACCTCACTAATAGGTTGTTTCAGTTTATTCTTTCTGCTTATTATCCAGTATTTACTGGGAACCAGGCAATACAGAAGTCAAAGAGGTCAACAAGTTTACTGCCTAGTGAGGTGGCTAAATGAAATAGATTATGTAGTTAATAAAGAGTACCTGGGAGCCCAGATGCGCACCTTTTGGGGACAATAAGATGAGATGGTGTATTTGCAAGAAATTATTGTTTTTTCTGTGTTACTAGTTAAAACATTTAATTTTTATGTCTGAATTTTCCAAACCACCTATAATTCATCTCCAGGAAAGAAAAAGATACAAGAAAATCTGTTAACAACAGTGTTCACTGCTTAACATCATTCCTGTTTAAATCTATGTCTCTGTTAAGATTTAGGGCGAGGGCATATATTTCTAGTACTGAGTACATAGTAGGCATTGAGTCAATGTTTGTGAAAGGAATGAAGAAAGGAAGGGAAAAAATCAGTATGTCCTTGGTTTCAAAAATTATATACTTTTTTTAGGACTCACAAAATTAGTATATAAATTATTCATTATTTGAAATGAAATGGATTTTCTCAATGCTAGTCAATTAATAGAGAATAAGAATATTTTCTTGTTTTCTTAATATAGTATCCTTCCCATTTTATATAACCACTTGATTTATCTCCAGAAACAGTTCTCTAAAATTAACACCTACTTTCCCAAAGTAAAAATTTGTATTCAGACCCCAGTAATCATCACTAATATGCCATGTAATATGGATTATAAATGATTATGGCTATTGTCTGATTTGTTTCAGAAGCCTAGTGAATTAATATCTATTCAGGGCTGCTCGGTAAGACATATTTATATTATAACTTCTGTTTATTTCTGTTCTTTATATATGTGCTTCCATTTTTACTTCAAAGGTGAAAGTTATTAACTTGACATAGGCTTTCAATGTAAGCAATTATCCACAGTTTATAAAATATTTAGAAATAAGTGCATGTTGGAGGGGGCAGTGTAGGAAAAAGAAGGTAAGCAACTATGCTCAGAATTTATAATGAATACTACACATTATTGTAAAAAAATGCTCATTTTTAACTCAAAATTGGTCAATTTTGCCCTGTCAGATTTTCACTAGAATGGAGATTTTCCACAAGATAAAATAAAGACAGAAAGACTTTTTTTATTTAAAGTCAGGGCAAATGCACTCCTTAAAGGTGCTCTTGGAAGAATGCTCATTTGAACAGGCAGAGAGTAAATGATTGACACTCTGCATAAGGCCTTTGAAAGTCTAGGCCCTGGTGTGTCATTTGTTAGAAACCCTATTATAATAACTGACAGCCATACCCAGCAGATGCACCATAGAGATGCTGTGCCAATTTCTTTCCTAAAAAACATTAAATATTGTGAATTTTAATATGGAATATTTGGCAGCAGAAACCAGTCGTGCTATTTCTTGTTGACAAGGTAAGAACTAAGCATCATGCACAAAATTATAAAAGGTATAAAGTGATGAAAATCATGTCAAAGAGTTCTAAGGGCTCCACTAAGCCAAGTTATTTGAGAAATGGACAGGATAAAAAGTTAAAAGCACAGATTCCTTTTATGTATAAGAACTTCATTTTGAGGGACAAACCTTGAAATCAGAATTTAGAATTTACATAAGTCTACTGCAAAACATTTTACGACACAAGATTAGGGATGTCTAAAGAATAGACATGCTAAATAATCCCAATTCACTGCTGGAACTGAGAGATGTACTTATTATTCAAACTCAAGAAGGTAGCAGCCAAGAAATAGCATTTAATCTTTTTCCTACTTCTATACCTACGTAATTTGCATAGCTTTGGAAGGAAAGGGCTTGAGAAAAAAAGAACAATAAATGCTGCTGACTGCTTACCTTTCCATTAAAGGGGAAGTGTGGGCATGCAGAGGGGAGCAGAGCTTTGCTGCATGCACTGACCAAACTGTTAAGGCAACCCTGTGAGAACACACACCTGGCACCCATCGACTCTAACTTCAGGTGTGGAAAACAGCATTTGAAACTGAAGGGGTTCAGAACAGGCCTCCCCAAGGTGTGCCACTTTGGATTATGATTTATTTTGAGTTGAAGGCAATTGAGACCCTTCAGGCTTATGAGAAACTTTTACCTCTCCCTTAATGGATTTAAATTTGGAGCCTTGCCCTTAAAAAAAGTCATCACCAGAGATAACTTTTTATGACCTATCTATTTGGCAGGGCAAGCTTCTAATTACTTAACATCTGCTCTTCTTATCATCCTGTGAATGATGATCCTCCTGTCTGAAGCCCCACGGTGCCTTACCTCATCCTTAGCTCAGAATGACATATACACCTAATTTTAACTTTGTCGCTAAACCTCTCATGTATGTGAAGGTCTCTGACTCTCTCATATGTGGGTTCCCATATATACAGTTGTAATTAAATTTGGTTATCTTCTCTTATTAATCTGTTTCATGTTGATTTGATTATTGGACCATTGGAGTAACATAAAAGGGTACAGTATAGGGAAAATTCTTCCTCCCCCACAGAACACGATAGGTGCTCAATAAATATTTGTTGGATGAATAAGTTATTGTAGTACTTTGTTAAAAATGGTATTACTGCTCCTTGTGGCATCATTCAATGATATTTCTACTTATTAGTTTGGAAACTGAGTCACATTGTAATTGCGTGAGTGCTGGGACACATTGGGATAACATGCCCTGCTACCTTTCCCACTACTTTTTATTTCCCTCTAAAATTAGTCTTCCATACCCCACCCCTTGGTTTACATATGGGAACATAATATCTGATTTAAAATTAATTTTCTTTGGCTAATATCTATGCATAGAATGAGTATTTTCAGGGGGAAGGGTCAATCATTTTCATTTCATAAGATGACTAGACTGTTAAAGGTAGAAATAATTCTTGCTCATCTGATAACAGCAATTTATATTGATACCTTGGGTATTGGGAAGAGGGAGTTTCCCTAAGGATGACAGTTAGTCTCTGATCTAATTGCAAAGCTTTTTAAAAGCCTCATTGTGGTTTTCACCTAATGGCTTATTGAAGCCTTTATGCTCAGCAAAAGAAGCCTTAGACATTGGCACTCTGAATGCAAGCCTAGAAGGCATGTCGCCTATTGATTAACTCATGAATTAATCCAAAGAGCTTGTCTATGTTCCTTACCAAAGGTCTGCGTATTTCAGGCTCAGGTGGTGGTGGGGCAGAGGGAGAAGACAGACTATAAATGTCTGAAAAAATAAGGTAAGTTTTAAAATACAAGCTTTTGTCCAGTACCACCACCCCCTCACACCCCCCCACCCCTACCACCACCACCACCCACAAAGCTTAACCAATGAAGGCAGCAGAAGAACCTCTTTGCTGAAAAACTGCTAGAGGTGATTTTGAGAACTTGATTAGTAGTCCTGTGCTCCTCCCATCTGCGTGTAGCTTCTTGATTAGGGAATTACTTTACAATACCCCTAATTAATGCTAATTTATGCTCGTTTAGTGACCATAAAAATGTGTCACCACATTTTAATTGCATAGGGAGGGTAGATAGATGAAAGTACTAAAGAATTAGTGTGTCATTTACTAAAGAGACCTTTAGGAACAATAAAGACCATCTGCCCTGTCAGTCTTCATACCCTGGAGACAACACTACACCTTATGATCCAATGATAAATAAAATTATCTGCCATAGCAATGAGGATAAATGTTGCCCTTCTTCATTATTTGTGTCAAACCAGGATAGGTGGAACTTTTAGAGAGACAGCTTATTGCAAATGCTGACTGTACATTTTAAAATTAAGTTTTACCGGTAGCAAAGCATTTTTATAGAACAAAGGTGACATCTATTATCCACTTAGGTCTCAAGAGTATATTTTTCATAGGTTGTTAATTAAATAGTTCAGAAGGCAGTTTTTGAAATGTATCAGGTGAATTCTTTATGTATGTATGCCCCAGATTCCCAATACTCTTGTTCTTAAATGAGGATTTCATGTTAGTAGGTTTTGCAGACTGCAGCAATGCTATTTCTAGATACCTCCTAAAATTCCTTTATATTTAACACTCTTGGCTTCGCTGGCAACTGACTTCAACATATAACAAAGCAGACCTGCTGTCCCAACCTTAAGGAGATTCAGCAGGCAACAGAAGCATCTTTTATACCTGTGCCTAGTAAAGAGCCTGGCACATGGTACAGGCTCATTAAATATTTGCTGAGGAAGTGAATGAGTGGATGGATGGATGATTTCAACCATCTGCCAATGCGGTCTCTATTCTTCCTAATAATTCCTGACAATGTGACAGTTCTTTCTTCCAGGCTCTTCTAAAAGTGGGAAGAGAAAATCAATGAATATGTTCCAAGTAATGATAACTGTACCCAAGCCTCTGTCACGGACTCCTATGAGGCTGTGCCAGGTTAATAGTATAATTGCTGAAGTCTTTGGTACTGCACCCCCACACCTTTTTTTTTTAATTGGAAGGACTGCAGATGATTCAAAAGCTCTTCTGGCTTTAGGTATTCACGGGGAACCTGTAATCTCTCCGCTCAGAAGCTCACAGCCTACTTTCCCAGGTAGAGCTGTTCCTGGAGCACAGGTTCCTCCCTGACAGCCACGACCTGCAAAGACTGGACTCGGAGCCTGGGCCATAGCAATGGTCCTTCCCCTGGTAGCAGCAAGAGCTGACATCCCTGTCCCAGTCCAGGATAACAACAGCCACCACAGGCAAACCTGTGAGTGCCCGGATGTTGGGATGTAGTCCTGAGAGGCAGAATTATCTTTCTGATGAGTAGGGAAGCACTGATCTAAACTAGTGCTTACCTGTATTGAGGTCTGATTACAGTGTCACAGGAGCTGATCAGGAAAGAGAGGTTCACAGATGTTCATAACCAGGCAAGGAGTTCCAGAGAAAGAGGGCAGGGCCAGGGAATCAAGGACATTGGATTTTCCTGATGGGGAGATCTGAAAAGAGTGACTCAGAATGACATAACATTAAAAAAATCAGCTAAAATTAGTATGGCTAATATGAGCAACATTTTGTTAACATAATATAGGTATGCAAATGTATAGTTCCCTATCTATCTGTTGTATTTATAAGCATATGCAAGCAAATTATTGAATGGTTATTTCTGGGTTTTAGGAATAAAGATAATATTTACTTATTAATTTACTTCAGAAAAATGTATTTTTTACAAATAAAAAGTATAACATTACTCCTGCCCAAAGTTTTTATTTTGCCATTTTGAATAGCAAAAATTATAATTTAAAAAATACTTAGTGACTAAGATGTTCAGTGATCCTTAGCTATGACCTCTCTAAATTTTTGATTTCAGAACATGAAAGTCTTTTCATTTTATTTGGAGGATAAGGAACATAAAACTTTTTTTCTCTTTCTGATAATCTTGACATTCAGAAAGTGCTAATATTTTTAATGATGCAAGTAATAAGAAAAGATACAAGATTTTACCATATGGTTGCTTTGTATCACTTTAGAAACACGAAAATCATATCAAATCAATCATCTAATGTACATTTTGATTCATGTTACTTCTGAAACTCTGACCTAGTTTGGAAAACTTTCTTTAAAACCTTCAATGGGTGCCTATATTCATCTACTACGTGGAATGCCAGGTCCTATTGACAACACTACTGAATGCTTGTGAAAGACAAAGGGCAAATTCTGCAATTTTCCCTAAGTTTCTAAAACCAATGTCTCAAGCTCTTTGACACCTAGGCATTTTACAAAATGTGCTCTCTTTTCCAAACATTATATTCTTTAAACAAACTGACACTATCGACTCTGTATTGGAATGAGACTAGATTTAGTTTCTCCTTATTTTACGGAGAGCCTTTTGCCTTAAAAGTTGACGTTATACAATGGCACACTTTACCATCAGGAATTTGATCCATTGTACTGATTCCCATGTGACTCTAGGGCTGTACCGAAGATATGATAGAAGGAGAAAATGAAAAAGGTGAAACAAAACATGACCAAGGTAATCTCAAAAATAGACAAGAAAAAGAAAACAAAAGGGAGATTTTCTTACCCCTTTTTGACCAAGTTCCCTTGGGCACAGTCTTTAATGCTCTAGAAGGTCTTAGGAAGGAAGAAAGGTTATCTTATTGGCATCAGGAATGCTATCCTGGGGATTTTCTTACAGGGGAAGTGAAAAGGAAGCCCTGACTCTCTATCTGGCTCAGGGTCACCTCTGTCTGTGTTGTTCTATATGACTGGGCAGAATGATAAACATACGGCAACTCCCAAACTATTTTTATTAGTTAAAGGCACAAGTAGAACCCGGGCCTTTTTAAAATAAACACCATACTTAATTGGGCCACACATATTTAGAGGACATTTCATGAATTGGTGTATTCAGTAGTAAAAAAAAATTTTTTTTTGGCCCATAAAAGTTGTTTATTTGTATTCTATATGCTTACTTTTATTCTTTCTTTTCCAGCCCAAGGTCTTTTTTATACAGACAATATATTGTTCTTCATAAAAATGAAATAGCCCTTCTTCATACATGCAGGCTATAATTAAAATACATCAAGATATGTGACAGCGAACATTAAGATACTCGAATACTGACTGTCAGGAACAACTCTAATCAACCCATGAAGAGACTGACAACTAGAATTTCACAGTTGCTGGCATATAGAGATTGTGCTGAGATATACGTGAGACTATACTATACGTAACAAAGAAATGATAGGGAATAGTGATAGCTGCAGAGCTGAGATACCAGCTAACATTTAATTATTTGGACAGGAACCACAGGCACTAAAATTGTTTATGGCTCTTAAAGGATTATTTAAGTGCTTGGTGTCGAACGATAACATTGGTTATCACATAGAGTCATTAAGGTTATATTGAGGAAATAATATCACAAATGGCCTGATATGCACAAGAGATATTTTATTTATGGTTATGAATGCTCTGAAATTTGCTTTTTGGCTTGCTTGGAATTAAAGGAAATATCACTCAGTATGTGAAGCTGGGGAAAGTCAGGCCGAGATAAGAAAACATAAGAAAGAAAATTAAAGCACTTATTTTAACTACAAGGAATAAAACAAGGACACACACACACACACACACACACACACACTCACACACACACACAATACAAGGGTTTTCACTTACTCGTGTATTTCATTATTTATTAAGTGAAGATGGACAAAGGAAAATTAGGAAACAGTTCAATAGAAAAGCTACATTGATTAGAATGCTGACAGTAGAAAGACACAACTGGAAGACTCTGTGAAAGATGAGATATATGCTACTGCAAACAAGAGAAAATTAAATGATGCAGCCCAGGCAGATAACAGAAAATAAAATAGTAACAGCTGAGAGCCTGTGTTAATGAAAGTTTACTTGGTTAGCGATTCTGTACTTTCTCATACACACACACACACACACACACACACACACACACACACGTCAAAATTAATTACCATGTTGTTCTTCAAGTTATTGTAGTTGGTGAATAGGAATTTATCACTAGCAAAATAGAAGGAGAAAGAGAAAGCAATACAGCCCTAAAAATCTAAAAATGTACTAAACTCATAAATAATTCTCTAAATGAAACTTCTGAAAGTGTTATAATCTACACTAATAAAAGAGAAACATGGTAATTGGCATATGACTGCTACCCTTCCCATTGGCTAATCAGAGAGATATGCAAATTAACTGACAGCCAAGATGGTGGCCAGCAGCCAAGTAGCTTGAAACTAACATGAGGCTTGCTTGCCTCAGTGACGGAGGAAACCAATGTTCCCCGTCTGTGGCTGCAGG